>NC_055986.1:141983285-142148285 GCF_018446385.1 Zingiber officinale
GGGGATCGGGCATAATCACTATTTCTATTACTATGTTATTGTATGTTAGTGTGTTTCTGTGCCGCGCGACCGCCGCCTCTGCGCGATCGTCGCCTCTGTGCGGTCGCCGCCTCCGCGCGATCGCCGCCTCCGCGCGGTCACTGCCTCCACGCGACTTCCGCGTCCTCGCGACGGCCGAGTCCTCATGACCGTTGAGCCCGTGCGATTGTCGCGTCTGCTTGCGACGTTGCCGTTCACCGGAAACTGCTCCTCTTTCCTGTTCACACACCCGCAAGTCCTCAATGGGTATCGTCGCACTGCCTAGCCACGAACCCCGTCGTCGGCACCGTGTTTCTACGCCGCCACCCCCACTGCCTGGTCACTCCTCAGCGTCTCGCCTACACCAAGCGCACAACGGCGTTGTTCTGTCGTGAGGACGATGGCAACGCCCAACGCCCCCATGCTCCAATACCAACGTCGGCAGTAGCCGACTCTCACCCAGACCAAGTAGTTGCAACCGTGTTCCAGACCCTCCACGCAACTCCTTGTGTTGTCGTCGGAGCGCTGCCGCGCCACATCGCCTTTGTCGAGCTTGAAACGTTGGTTGCGACTAGCCATCGCCACACTACTCCCTCCATGTCTTAGACAACATATCGCCATCGCTGACTTCCCGTGGAATGCAGGTAGTTATGCTGTCGGAGAAGAAGCGAAACGAAAGGTAACAACGATGAGTAATTAAGGCAAGGATGTGATTAATGCAATTATACATTTAACTAAAATTTGTGGATCATCTAACGGATTAAGGAATTATCAAAACAGTGGTTTTAACTAAAATTCAAATTTATGCTTTTGATTTAATTATATTAATTAAATATTTATGCAAGGTTAATTGAAGATTTGGTTTAAATGAATTATTTATAATTTAGTTATGAGTTACGTACTTATAGGATGAACAAATAGAATTGATTAGAAGGATTAAACGGTTGATTAGGTGAGATTAATAGATTAATTAATTAATGGATTGCTTAATTAATTAGTAAATAGGTTGATTAATGGATTAATCTGTGGTATACCTTACATGTAGATTCGAGCTAGAGACTGTTGGTTGCTACTCGGAAAACCTATAGGTTCCACTGTACAAAAATTTTGTACAAAGATCTGAACCTTTTCCTAGCTACCATGTGTTCTTTTAAATTAAATTTTGGATCGCCTGCGGAACTTAACACGTTTGATCCAAAACTTAATCTATTTGTTCTTTTAGGTTTTGACTTGGATCTCCTGCGGAACTTAACACGTTCGACCCAAGTCTCCTTAAGTTATTAATTCCATTAAATATTAATTTCCATAAAAGGTTCCCAGTACTGACGTGGCGAGGCACATGACCTTCTTGGATATGGGAGCAACCACCACCGACTAGACAAAACCTTTGATAGAAAGCTAATATTTAATTTCCTAAAATAACTTTAGGTTAACCAAAGAGAACAATCAAATCACAAGGAAAAGAAAGAAACAAAAGAACACAACATCGAAAAACATATTCGAAATACTAGAACGTAAGCCTCTTGTATTTGGTATTATTTCCATAAATAACTAGCATGATGCGGAAAAGGAAAAATTACTAGTTATACCTTCTAGAAAGACCTCTTGATCTTCTACCGTATTCCTCTTCTAACCTCGGACGTTGTGTGGGCAACGATCTACCAAGATGAGAAAACACCAACCACCTTCTTCTCCTCCAAGCAAGGTTCGGCCACAAAGGAAAAACTTCACCAAGGAGGAAAACCAAAATACTAACCAAGCTCCAAGAGATGCTAGCTTTCTCTCCTTCTTCTTCTTCTTCTCCGAGTAGTATCCGGCCACCACAAGAGCTCCAATGGAAGAGGGAGATTCGGCCACCACAAGAGGAAGAGAGGGAGAGGTTGGCCGGCCACACCAAGGAACAAAAGAGGGAGAGAAATAATAGATGTTATGTCTCATGAAGGCACCCTCACCCCTTCTTTTATATTCCTTGGCCTAGGCAAATTAGGAAATTTAATTACAATAAAATTTCCTCAATTTCCTTGATATGATTTAATTGAGAAAAATAAAATAAAATTTCCCCAATTACAATCACATGGCCGGCCACATCATTGGAGAACAAATTGAACAAGTTTTAATCAACAATTAAAACTTCCTAATTTGTTTCCGGAAATTTTAAAAAATAAAATTTCTCTTTAAAATCTCTTCATGGTTGATAAAAGAAAATTTCTATAATTTTAATTTTATCAACATGTGAATAATTTTTTAAAGAGAAAATAAAACATCTCTCCAATCTACAAATAAGGAAAGAGATCTAATCTCTTTCTTTAATCTTTTGTAGATCTTTTACAAGAGAGATATTTTAATTTTAATTCTCTTTAAATTATATCTTCCACATAATAATAAAAATTAAAATTAAATTTATTTTTTAATTTAATTTGGCCGGCCCTACTAGCTTGGGCTCAAGTTAGGGCCGGCCACCCAATTTTATACCTAGGCCGGCCCTAGCTTGTTCCCAAGCTAGCTTGGCCGGCCCCTATTAGGTGGGTATAGAAGGTGGGTATAGAACTCTACAAATAAGAGGCTACGATAGGGACCGAGAAGAGGAATTGGTTTTGGTCTCCCGATAAAATTAAGCATCCCGTGTTCGCCCCGAACACACAACTTAATTTTATCAATGATAATTCATTCCACTAGAGAACTATCATTGAACTACCGCACCAATCCCAAATTATATTTTTGGGCTCCTTCTTATTATGAGTGTGTTAGTCTCCATGTGTTTAAGACATCGAATGTCCACTAATTAAGTGAGTTACTGACAACTCATTTAATTAATATCTAAATCCAAGAGTAGTACCACTCAACCTTATTATCATGTCGGACTAAGTCCACCTGCAGGGTTTAACATGACAATCTTTATGAGCTCCTCTTGAGGACATTATCAACCTAGTATCTCTAGGACACAATTTCCTTCTATAATCAACAACACACACTATAAGTGATACCATTTCCCAAATTATCGGGTTTATTGATTCATCGAACTAAATCTCACCCATTGATAAATTAAAGAAATAAATATCAAACATATGTGCTTGTTATTATATTAGGATTAAGAGCACACACTTCCATAATAACTGAGGTCTTTGTTCCTTTACAAAGTCAGTATAAAAGAAACGACCTCTAATGGTCCTACTCAATACACTCTGAGTGTACTAGTGTAATTATATAGTCAAGATAAACTAATACCTAATTACACTACAACCTTCTAATGGTTTGTTCCTTTCCATTTTAGTCGTGAGCGTCTGTTTATAATTTATAAGGTACTGATAACATCATCTTCTGTATGTGACACCACATACTATGTTATCTACAATATAAATTAAATGAACAACTATAAACAAATGTAGACAATTAGACCAAATGTGATTCTTTATTCATAATGAATGTTTACAAAGCTTAGGCTTTCAGTATACACTTCAACAATCTCCCACTTATACTAATGACTAAGCTGCCATATCTTCTACCATACATCTGATTCCCATTCCCTCCACATGCCGATCGAAAGTTTTCGCCGGAAGGGCCTTAGTGAAAGGATCTGTCAGGTTATCCGCTGATGCAATCTTGGCGATGACAACTTCTCCTCGCTTCACGATATCTCGTATCAGGTGGTACTTGCGCTCTATATGTTTACTTGCCTTATGAGCTCGTGGTTCCTTCGAGTTTGCAACTGCACCACTATTATCACAATAAATAGTATGATTTTGGGCAAACCAGGAATCACATCTAAGTCCATTAGAAAGTTCCTGAGCCATACTGCTTCTTTAGCTGCCTCAGAGGCTGCTACATACTCAGCTTCCATGGTTGAGTCTAAAACGCATTTATGCTTGACACTTCTCCATGCAATGGCTCCACCTCCTAAAGTAAACACATAGCCTGATGTAGACTTACTGTTGCCCCTATCTGATTGGAAATCTGAATCCGTGTAACCCATAGGAAGCAAATCGTCTGCTTGGTAAACTAGCATATAATCTCTAGTCCTTCTCAGGTACTTTAATATATGCTTTACCGCAGTCCAATGTCCTTGTCCAGGGTTACTCTGATATCTGCTGACCATGCCCACGGCAAAACAGATATCAGGTCTCGTACATAGCATTGCATACATTAGGCTTCCTACAGCCGAAGCATAAGGAACTGCTTTCATGTCCTCTATCTCTTTCGATGTCTTTGGAGACATCTCTTTAGATAGAGCTACTCCATGTCTAAAAGGTAAGAAACCTTTCTTGGAATCCTGCATGCTAAAACGAGCAAGGATTGTATCTATATATGAAGCTTGGGATAGACACAACATTCTTTTCTTACGATCACTTATAACTTTGATCCCAAGAATGTGTGCACAATCTCCTAAGTCCTTCATATCAAATTGTTTGGACAACCATACCCTTACGTCTGATAATACCTTGACATTGTTGCTAATTAACAAAATATCATCTACGTATAGTACAAGAAATACCACCACGTTTCCGTTACACTTCTTATATACACAAGACTCATCCGGACTTTGAATAAATCCATATGACTGGATTACTTCATTAAACCGGATGTTCCAAGATCTTGAAGCTTGCTTTAATCCATAAATGGACCGATTGAGCTTGCACACTAGATGCTCTTTGCCTTTTTCAATAAATCCTTCTGGTTGCTTCATATGGATGTTCTCTTCAAGACTTCCATTAAGGAAAGCTGTCTTGACATCCATTTGCCAATCAACCAAAAACATTGCCTTTTGCCAAGATGCTGCATCTATATCTTGGAGTGCTTCGTCATATGTTCGTGGATCAGGTTCATGTTTACCCGGGATCAAGTCCGAAGACTCTCCCAAAAACATGAATCTTTCAGGCTTCCTTACAACCCTCCCACTACGACGAGGCACTGTCTGTGGTTGTGTATCATGTGTGACACGTGTTGCAGTCTCTTGTGATAGTTCATCTTGTACTGTTGGTACTGAAGTAGACATGTCCTCTCTAAGTTCTTCAAAAACAACTTTACTACTGGGCTTGTGATCCATTATATAGTCTTCTTCTAAAAACTGGGCATTGGTGCTAACAATGATCTTCTGGTCTTTAGGACTATAAAATAAACCACCTTTCGTTCCTTTGGGATATCCTACAAACACGCGAACTTCTGTACGAGATTCTAACTTATCAGCATCTGGTTTCAGCACATGTGCTGGACTACCCCAAATCCGAATATGTCTTAGACTGGGTTTTCGCCCATTCCACAATTCTATGGGAGTAGAAGAAACTGATTTAGAAGGTACTAAGTTCAGAACGTATACTGCTGTTTCCAGAGCATATCCCCAAAATGAATTTGGTAATTCTGAATAACTCATCATCGATCTAACCATCTCCATAAGAGTCTTATTCCTTCGTTATGCTACACCATTCTGTTGGGGTGTTCCAGGTGCAGATAATTGGGATTGAATCCCAGCTTCTGATAAGTAATTCCTAAACTCTCCTAAGAGGTATTCGCCACCACGATCAGATCGTAGTGTCTTGATACATTTACCTAATCGTTTTTCCACATCAGCCTTGTATTCTTTGAACTTATCAAAGCACTCAGACTTGCGGCGCATTAGGTAAATATATCCGTATCTTGAATAATCGTCTATGAAAGAGACAAAATATTCAAAACCTCCTCTTGCCTGGACAGACATAGGACCACACAAATCAGAGTGAACCAATTTTAACACTTCTTTGGCTCTATACCCCTTGGCTTTAAAAGGCCTCTTGGTCATTTTACCTTCCAAGCAAGATTCACAAGTTGGAAAATTTTCCAACTCTAATGAACCCAAAAGTCCATCGGCTATAAGCCTCTGAATCCTACTTAAGTTAATATGACCAAGCCTTAGATGCCAAAGATATGCTTGGTTCATTTCTGAAGGTTCTTTTCTCTTATTTGAGTTAGAAGATGAATTATAAATTTCCATGTTTTGCTTTGTGGAAGAAATTGGATTTAAAGTATACAAATTGCCAACTAATGCACCAGAACAGATAATCACTTTATTTCTTTTAATAACTACATCGTTACTGAAAGAAACTGAGTATCCATCTAAAAACAGTTTAGAAACTGAAATTAAATTCTTTCTAAAACTGGGTACATAAAGACAATTTCTTAAAACCAAATTTTTATTTCTACTAAAAGATAAGTAGACGTCTCCCACTGCAACAGCTGCCACCTTAGTAGCATTGCCCATGTAGACGGTAATCTCCCCTTCAGATAGTCGTCGGGTTTCCTGGAACCCCTGCAAGGAATTGCAGACATGATCAGTGGCTCCCGTATCTACACACCAGGTGTTGGTAGATAACACCGCTAAACATGTTTCAACAACTAGAGCATGAGATATACCTTTGTTTTGGTTCTTACGAGGACAGCCCGTCTTCCAATGTCCTGCCTGCTTGCAGATGAAGCACTTGCCCTTCGGCTTCTTCACTCCAGCTTTAAATCCCGTACTATGAGATTTATTCACTTTCTTTGCTGAACCAGCTTGTTTCTTCTTCTTCTTTCCTCTCGGTTTAGAAGTAGAACCATTTTCAGCATAGTGAATTTGAGAATTGTGATGAAATAATCCTTCTGCCGCTTGAAGTTCTGTCAGTAGTTCCCTGAATAAATCCTCTTATTCATATTATAGTTCAGGCGGAACTGCTCAAAACTTCTAGGTAGCGTTTGGAGGATCATATCGATCTGGGTTTCCCCATCAATTTCTCCTCCAAGGATCTGTATCTCGTTCAGATAAGCCATCATCTTTAGGATATGATCCCTTACAGGAGTACCCTCTTGCATGGTGGCTGTCATTATCTTTCTCATAGCTTCTTGTCTAGAAGCCCTATCCTGATGACCAAAGAGTTCCTTGAGATTGTTCATAATATCATAAGCTGTTGGTAAATCTTTATGCTGATGTTGCAATACATTTGACATTGAAGCCAAAATGTAACACCGCGCCATCTCATCTGCCTTTACCCATCTCTTATGATATTCAATCTCCTCTTGGGTAGATTCACCAGTGGGTGCATCAGGACAAGGTTCAGTCAGTACAAATTTATAGCTTTCAGCAGTCAGAACAATGTCCAGGTTCCTTTTCCAATCTATGTAATTAGGTCCAGTAAGTCTATTTTGTTGAAGTATGATGGACAGTGGGTTGAAAGTCATCCTAAGAATCACAAATAACTTTTGGTCAGAACTCTAAATTTAGAATAATATTGATTCCTCAAACAATACTATTTTAAATTAACCAACACCTCATAACACCGTGAATTTTGTATGCCACGTTAGTGTGGACGTATACAAATTCAACATTTGTAAAAGGAGGGTTTTAACCCATTAATTTTATTATCTCGTCAACCTAACTTTTTGACAAATTAATAGTTGGTATTATTTGGTCACACAAATAATAGCAGTGACTCCGTTGGGGAGGATACTATTGGATGTGTCTAAGTGTATACCATTACTTGACACTAAGTCCATTAATAAGATTATACCCCTTCCGTTGGGGAAGATCACACGCTCTTAATTAACTTCCTATAGTCATCCATAAATGGAAGTCTGTTCTAGTGATCCGCAAACAAGCTCATCCGTTATGGAGGAAGGTGTTAGGATCGTTCGTACTCGGCTAGAGAGGGGGGGGGGTGTGAATAGTCGACCCCAAATCGTCGTTTCTTTCTACAAAACGTGTTAGCGCAGCGGAAAATACAAAGAAACGAAGGAGAAGAAAACCAAACCTTAACACAAGGATGTAACGAGGTTCGGAGATTAGGGCTCCTACTCCTCGGCGTGTCCGTAGGGTGGACGAGTCCAGTCAATCCATCGGTGGATGAGTCCCCGGAGAACCGGCTAATACAATATACTCCTTGTGGGTGGAGAAACCTCGCCACAAACGTTTGCAACAGCAAACAAAGAGTACAAGAACAGCAAGAAAAACAATACAATATGAATACAATAGCACTCTACCAATTGCTTGCTTTCTTGTCGACTGGAGGTGAAGCAGCAACTCCACAACCCAAACACAGCAGCTGGTCGACGACTGGAAGCTCACGCGAAGCTTCGGAGACGACCTCAATCAAAGCTCAGTTGAAGCAGAAGCTTTAGCAGCAGAAGAACAGAAGTTCTAGCAGAAAAGAAGAAGTCATATTTTGTGCAGCAGCAGCCCTCGACCCCTTTATACCTGCGAAGAAGACAGCTAAGAAACTAGCCGTTGCGTCGCAACGGCTAGAACCCTGATCGGTTCACAGACCGATCAGGGAAGAAGCCTTCGCTTCTGTTCCGTCCCTGATCGGTCCATGGACCGATCAGGGAACCTCCTGATCGGTCGTGGGGACCGATCAGGCCCTGTGCTGATCGGTCCCCAGACCGATCAGAAAGCTTTCACAGAGAGTTGCCCAACTCTCTGTGTGATCGGTCCCGGACCGATCCCACCTCGTGGTAGCGTCCCGATCGGTCCGGGGACCGATCGGGCTCAACGATCGATCCCGGCCGATCGGAAGCCCACGTAACCATGATCACCTTGTTTGTCATCCGATCGGTCATGATCGATCGATACACAACGATCACGGATCGGCAGATCGATCCGAGCTTGGTTTTGCCCAAACCAAGTCCCAAACCTTCCAAACCAATATCCGGTCAACCTTGACCTATTGGTACATCATGCTTAGCATCCGGTCACTCCCTTGACCTACTAAGACTCCCCACCAAGTGTCCGGTCAATCCCTTTGACCCACTTGGACTTTCCTCTTCGTGCCAAGTATTCGGTCACTCCTATGACCTACTTGGACTTCCCATCACCAGATGTCCGATCACCCTTGATCCATCTGGATTTTCCCTTGCCCGGCTTCACTCACCAGGACTTTCACCTAGCTTCACTCACTAGGGTTTTCATACTGCCTAACATCCCAGTTAGGACTTTCTCACTGCCTGGCTTCACTCACCAGGACTTTCCACCTGCCTAACATCCCAGTTAGGACTTTCTCACTGCCTGGCTTCACTCACCAGGACTTTCCACACTGTCTAACATCCCAGTTAGGACTTTCCCACTTGCCAAGCTCCCTGCTTGGACTTTTTCCGTGCCAAGCTCCCTGCTTGGACTTCTCCAGTGCCAAGTCTCCATACTTGGACTTTTCGCGTGCCAAGCTCCCTGCTTGGACTTTTCCAGTGCCAAGTCTCCATACTTGGACTTTTCAGGTCAACCAGGTCAATCCTTGACCTAGGGTTGCACCAATAATCTCCCAACCATCTATTCTTGTCTCACATCAAGAATAGAACTCTCTCCCGAGTGTCAAACATCAACATGCAACTCAACTAGGTCAACCTTGACCTAAGGTTGCACCGACAATCTTCCCAAGTCAAACATCAAAATACAACTCGAGTCAAGTCACCTCGAGTCGGGTCAACCAGGTCAACCTTGACCTAAGGTTGCACCAACAATCTCCCCCTTTTTGATGTTTGACAAAACCCATAATCAAGTTAGGTTAACCCGATAACCTAACTTAGGTTTTCCAACCATCTTCCAATGTCCAATGTTCTTTCCTTGAACATTCTCTGGACATTCTCCCCTTAGGTTAACCCGATAACCTAACTTAATAATTCTCCCCCTTTTTGACACACATCAAAAAGCATTCCAATGTTCTTCCTCGAACATTCCTTGACATTCTTCCCCTAGCTTAGATTAACCCGATAACCTAACTTGGGTTTCTCCAATAATTCTCCAATGAACACTCTCCCCTTTTTGACACACATCAAAAAGAGTGAATCAAGGTCAAGAGATTCTTCCTAATGAAAGTCCCATACCTTTCATTGAAACTCTTAATCTCTCCCTTGACACTAGAGTTAATAATTAACTTAGTGATAACCCCATATCACTCAAGTCTTTTAGGAGTAAAAACTCCCCCTAAAAGTCAACTCCCCCTTGACTAATAGGTAAAGCTCCCCCTAAAGGTTAACTCCCCATTGACCATTGCACCAACAATGTCTTGGTGAGTTTCAAACCTTTAGAAATCCAAAACACCAACTCCCAGCTGAAATTTCAGACAAAACAGTCGAAAAATCAGCATTTGGCACGCCCTGATCGGTCACCAGACCGATCAGGGATTCCCTGGATCGGTCACAGTGACCGATCCAGCATCCCCTGGACCAATCAGGCAACCTCCTGATCGGTCCACAAGTCTGATATCAGATTTCTGATTTCTTCTCCCGAAATTCAGAAACCTCTAGAAAATCACAGAAAATTTCAAAAATTGTAAAATTTTGAGGATACATTCCTCATAACATACATTATCATGGAAAAATAATTTTCGATGAAAATAACTTCCATTTTCAAATCTTGATACAAAGTTCAAAAACTTTGAAATAGTTCAAAGTTTAACTCATCTTTGTATCATCTTGCTCAATGATGAATGCTATCACTAGAAAAGCTTCATCAAGGTTTTTCAAATCAATTTTAAAATGATTTTAAACCCTTTAATTTAGGACCATAATCTTAGGACTATATGTACATGACTTGTACACAAGTTTTCCCTATGATCCTCCAATCTCTTGAATTAGGCTCATCTAGGTACAAGAACTATGTATCTTGATCCTAACTCATGATCCTAATATCTCATACACATCTAAAGTGTATCAAACACATCCAAGTCAATTTTGATGTGAGATATGGGTTTAGGTTATCTTAGGCTAAGTTCTCATGCATTTTCTAAACACCAATTTGATCTCAATATCAAATTGTGTTTTTTATCCTTAAATCAATTTCATTGATTATTAATGCAAGAGATGATGACATGGCATAAAATGATGTCATAAATAGAAGCATGTTCCAATTTCATGATGTCATGGCATAAAGTATAAAACTTAAAATAAGTATGACATATAATTAGCCTAAGCATGATCATGACATTTCGAATGATAATAAAACTAAACATGATGTCATGACATGTGAGGGCAAACAATCATGGCAAGATTTAGCATAAATAAATATACCTAGATTACCTATCTAAGTATCCTTAACCACTTTGCTAACCTAAAGTTTAACCCTTGATTGCCCTAAAATGCCAAAATCCTAATTTTGACACTTCTTGAACTCTAGATTAATTCATGCCATTTAAAGATCAAATTTATCCTCAAAACTTTGCATGTTTCATTTTTCCTCGAGAGTTCTCTAGATTTTCCCAAATTGTGCCAATTAAAATCATTCTTTTCCATAATGGCACATTTTACTCTTCCAAGGAGTAAATGATAATTCCATTTCATTCTCAAAGGTTCACAAAACCTTGAAAATGCTCCTTGAGTGTCAATTTCCTCAAAGTTGGGTTAACTACCCTTCTTATTGGAGTTGACACTCTCTAACCCATTTATGGGGTAGAGAAGATGCTCCTAGGAACCCAATACCTATTTGAGCTCATTGGGTTCACTAAATATTCACTAGGGATGACTTCCCTAGCAACCCTCCTAATGACCCTCTTGGGCTTTGAAGCCTTGGTCATTTGGGTCTCATCAAGGTCAACTATAGGGGTGACTCCCCTTGAAACCTTGGTAATGGTCTTCCTAGCCCTAGGTTTTGTTCCATAATCGAATGGAACATTGTGGTAAGTGGGCTTGACCACTTGGGACTTAGATTTGTGACCCAAACCTTTCTTGTCCTGGGACTTTTGACCCTTAAGCCCTAGAGTTGACTTCTCTAAATTTTTAAGGGCCTTTTCTAGGGTATCAAGCCTTGACCTCAAGACTTGATTCTTTTTTTCTAATACATCAAGTTTTGATTTGTCATTCTTTCTTGAGGTGTTCCTAGGCATGTGTCTAGTTGATTTAGGGTTTCTACCTAGGTTTTCCTTAACCTTAGAAGTGTTAATCCTAGGGTTAGCATTCCTAGTAGTATCCCTATCTAGGTTGACATGTTTAGCACCTAAGCACATGTATTGATTTTTAGTGTTAACATGCTTATCATTATTGACTAATGCAATAAAATTACTAGCATGTATCCTACTAGAATTGCACGAATGAGCCTTAAAAGGTACCTTAGGGTTTGCCTTAGCTCCCCCTTTACATGTGTTTGGCCTCTTGTCCTTGTGAGGTTGCCTCCCCCTTGGACATTGACTCCTATAGTGTCCCCGTTGCTTGCATTGGAAGCACACCACGTGCTTCTTGCTCTTGCATGTCGGGACTCCGGCTTCCTTGACCTTTGGTGCCGGTGGAGTCTTTTTAACCCTCTTTGGACACTTACTCTTGTAGTGCCCAAACTTCCTACACTCAAAACACATTATGTGTAATTTGCTTGAAATCACAGTGTTTGAGTTACCTAGGGTTGTGGATGTAGATGAGCTTTCTTCTTCATCCCTTCCGGAGGTAGATGCCTCTTCTTGCTCCGATCTTGAACAAGAGCTCTCCTCCTCTTCTTCCTTGGATGTTGAGTAGCCCTCAACTCCCAATTCGCTTCCTCCATTATGTGAGCTACTTGGCTCACTAGGCTCCTCTTCATGGAATTTTGCCAAATTGTTCCACAATTCCTTGGCGTTGTTGTACCTATCTATCTTGCACAAAACATTATTAGGTAAAGCAAATTCAATAATTTTTGTTACCTCGTCATTGATTTCGGATTGTTGGATTTGTTCTTTCGTCCACTCCTTCTTCTTGATAGGTTTTCCTTCCTCATCCAACGGAGGGGAAAACCCTTCTTGTACACAAAACCAATTTAACATATTAGTCCTAAGAAAATACATCATCCTTACCTTCCAATATGTGAAGTTGTCGTGAGACTCGTAGAAGGGTTGAATCGTGACATCTTCTCCATAGAGATCCATCTCTAGCCCGTGCTCCCCCGGGTGTTGATCCGTCGAAGAGCGACCTCGCTCTGATACCACTTGTTAGGATCGTTCGTACTCGGCTAGAGAGGGGGGTGTGAATAGCCGACCCCAAATCGTCGTTTCTTTCTACAAAACGTGTTAGCGCAGCGGAAAATACAAAGAAACGAAGGAGAAGAAAACCAAACCTTAACACAAGGATGTAACGAGGTTCGGAGATTAGGGCTCCTACTCCTCGGCGTGTCCGTAGGGTGGACGAGTCCAGTCAATCCGTCGGTGGATGAGTCCCCGGAGAACCGGCTAATACAATATACTCCTTGTGGGTGGAGAAACCTCGCCACAAACGTTTGCAACAGCAAACAAAGAGTACAAGAACAGCAAGAAAAACAATACAATATGAATACAATAGCACTCTACCAATTGCTTGCTTTCTTGTCGACTGGAGGTGAAGCAGCAACTCCACAACCCAAACGCAGCAGCTGGTCGACGACTGGAAGCTCACGCGAAGCTTCGGAGACGACCTCAATCAAAGCTCAGTTGAAGCAGAAGCTTTAGCAGCAGAAGAACAGAAGTTCTAGCAGAAAAGAAGAAGTCATATTTTGTGCAGCAGCAGCCCTCGACCCCTTTATACCTGCGAAGAAGACAGCTAAGAAACTAGCTGTTGCGTCGCAACGGCTAGAACCCTGATCGGTTCACAGACCGATCAGGGAAGAAGCCTTCGCTTCTGTTCCGTCCCTGATCGGTCCATGGACCGATCAGGGAACCTCCTGATCGGTCGTGGGGACCGATCAGGTCGATCGGTCCCCGGACCGATCGAAGCTTTCAGAGTTGCCCAACTCTGTGGACTCGATCGGTTCCGGACCGATCCCACCTCGTGGTAGCATCCCTGATCGGTCCCGGGACCGATCAGCTCGATCGGTCCCGCACCGACCAGAAGCCCACGTAACCATGATCACCTTCGTTTGTCATCCGATCGGTCAGCGGATCGATCGATACACAACGATCACCGGATCGGTCGCAGATCGATCCGAGCTTGGTTTTGCCCAAACCAAGTCCCAAACCTTCCAAACCAATATCCGGTCAACCTTGACCTATTGGTACATCATGCTTAGCATCCGGTCACTCCCTTGACCTGCTAAGACTCCCCACCAGTGTCCGGTCAATCCTTTGACCCACTTGACTTTCCTCTTCGTACAAGTATCTGGTCACTCCCATGACCTACTTGACTTCCCATCACCGGATGTCCGATCACCCTTGATCCATCCGGATTTTCCCTGCCCGGCTTCACTCACCGTGACTTTCACCTAGCTTCACTCACTAGGGTTTTCACACCGCCCAACATCCCGCTTAGGACTTTCTCACCGCCTGGCTTCACTCACGGACTTTCCACCGCCTAACATCCCGCTTAGGACTTTCTCACTCGGCTTCACTCACGGGACTTTCCACACCGCCTAACATCCCAGTTAGGACTTTCCCACTGCCAAGCTCCCTGCTTGGACTTTTTCCGTGCCAAGCTCCCTGCTTGGACTTCTCCTGCCAAGTCTCCATACTTGGACTTTTCGCCAAGCTCCCTGCTTGGACTTTTCCGGCCAAGTCTCCATACTTGACTTTTCAGTCAACCAGGTCAATCCTTGACCTAGGGTTGCACCAATAATCTCCCAACCATCTATTCTTGTCTCACATCAAGAATAGAACTCTCTCCCGAGTGTCAAACATCAACATGCAACTCAACTAGGTCAACCTTGACCTAAGGTTGCACCGACAATCTTCCCAAGTCAAACATCAAAATACAACTCGAGTCAAGTCACCTCGAGTCGGGTCAACCAGGTCAACCTTGACCTAAGGTTGCACCAACAATCTCCCCCTTTTTGATGTTTGACAAAACCCATAATCAAGTTAGGTTAACCCGATAACCTAACTTAGGTTTTTCAACCATCTTCCAATGTCCAATGTTCTTTCCTTGAACATTCTCTGGACATTCTCCCCTTAGGTTAACCCGATAACCTAACTTAATAATTCTCCCCCTTTTTGACACACATCAAAAAGCATTCCAATGTTCTTCCTCGAACATTCCTTGACATTCTTCCCCTAGCTTAGATTAACCCGATAACCTAACTTGGGTTTCTCCAATAATTCTCCAATGAACACTCTCCCCTTTTTGACACACATCAAAAAGAGTGAATCAAGGTCAAGAGATTCTTCCTAATGAAGTCCCATACTTTTCATTGAAACTCTTAATCTCTCCCTTGACACTAGAGTTAATAATTAACTTAGTGATAACCCCATATCACTCAAGTCTTTTAGGAGTAAAAACTCCCCCTAAAAGTCAACTCCCCCTTGACTAATAGGTAAAGCTCCCCCTAAAAGTTAACTCCCCCTTGACCATTGCACCAACAATGTTTTGGTGAGTTTCAAACCTTTAGAAATCCAAAACACCAACTCCCAGCTGAAATTTCAGACAAAACAGTCGAAAAATCAGCATTTGGCACGCCCTGATCGGTCACCAGACCGATCAGGGATTCCCTGGATCGGTCACAGTGACCGATCCAGCATCCCCTGGACCGATCAGGCAACCTCCTGATCGGTCCATAAGTCTGATATCAGATTTCTGATTTCTTCTCCCGAAATTCAGAAACCTCTAGAAAATCACAGAAAATTTCAAAAATTGTAAAATTTTGAGGATACATTCCTCATAACATACATTATCATGGAAAAATAATTTTCGATGAAAATAACTTCCATTTTCAAATCTTGATACAAAGTTCAAAAACTTTGAAATAGTTCAAAGTTTAACTCATCTTTGTATCATCTTGCTCAATGATGAATGCTATCACTAGAAAAGCTTCATCAAGGTTTTTCAAATCAATTTTAAAATGATTTTAAACCCTTTAATTTAGGACCATAATCTTAGGACTATATGTACATGACTTGTACACAAGTTTTCCCTATGATCCTCCAATCTCTTGAATTAGGCTCATCTAGGTACAAGAACTATGTACCTTGATCCTAACTCATGATCCTAATATCTCACACACATCTAAAGTGTATCAAACACATCCAAGTCAATTTTGATGTGAGATATGGGTTTAGGTTATCTTAGGCTAAGTTCTCATGCATTTTCTAAACACCAATTTGATCTCAATATCAAATTGTATTTTTTATCCTTAAATCAATTTCATTGATTATTAATGCAAGAGATGATGACATGGCATAAAATGATGTCATAAATAGAAGCATGTTCCAATTTCATGATGTCATGGCATAAAGTATAAAACTTAAAATAAGCATGACATATAATTAGCCTAAGCATGATCATGACATTTCGAATGATAATAAAACTAAACATGATGTCATGACATGTGAGGGCAAACAATCATGGCAAGATTTAGCATAAATAAATATACCTAGATTACCTATCTAAGTATCCTTAACCACTTTGCTAACCTAAAGTTTAACCCTTGATTGCCCTAAAATGCCAAAATCCTAATTTTGACACTTCTTGAACTCTAGATTAATTCATGTCATTTAAAGATCAAATTTATCCTCAAAACTTTGCATGTTTCATTTTTCCTCGAGAGTTCTCTAGATTTTCCCAAATTGTGTCAATTAAAATCATTCTTTTCCATAATGGCACATTTTACTCTTCCAAGGAGTAAATGATAATTCCATTTCATTCTCAAAGGTTCACAAAACCTTGAAAATGCTCCTTGAGTGTCAATTTCCTCAAAGTTGGGTTAACTACCCTTCTTATTGGAGTTGACACTCTCTAACCCATTTATGGGGTAGAGAAGATGCTCCTAGGAACCCAATACCTATTTGAGCTCATTGGGTTCACTAAATATTCACTAGGGATGACTTCCCTAGCAACCCTCCTAATGACCCTCTTGGGCTTTGAAGCCTTGGTCATTTGGGTCTCATCAAGGTCAACTATAGGGGTGACTCCCCTTGAAACCTTAGTAATGGTCTTCCTAGCCCTATGTTTTGTTCCATAATCGAATGGAACATTGTGGTAAGTGGGCTTGACCACTTGGGACTTAGATTTGTGACCCAAACCTTTCTTGTCCTGAGACTTTTGACCCTTAAGCCCTAGAGTTGACTTCTCTAAATTTTTAAGGGCCTTTTCTAGGGTATCAAGCCTTGACCTCAAGACTTGATTCTTTTTTTCTAATACCTCAAGTTTTGATTTGTCATTCTTTCTTGAGGTATTCCTAGGCATGTGTCTAGTTGATTTAGGGTTTCTACCTAGGTTTTCCTTAACCTTAGAAGTGTTAATCCTAGGGTTAGCATTCCTAGTAGTATCCCTATCTAGGTTGACATGTTTAGCACCTAAGCACATGTATTGATTTTTAGTGTTAACATGCTTATCATTATTGACTAATGCAATAAAATTACTAGCATGTATCCTACTAGAATTGCACGAATGAGCCTTAAAAGGTACCTTAGGGTTTGCCTTAGCTCCCCCTTTACATGTGTTTGGCCTCTTGTCCTTGTGAGGTTGCCTCCCCCTTGGACATTGACTCCTATAGTGTCCCCGTTGCTTGCATTGGAAGCACACCACGTGCTTCTTGCTCTTGCATGTCGGGACTCCGGCTTCCTTGACCTTTGGTGCCGGTGGAGTCTTTTTAACCCTCTTTGGACACTTACTCTTGTAGTGCCCAAACTTCCTACACTCAAAACACATTATGTGTAATTTGCTTGAAATCACAGTGTTTGAGTTACCTAGGGTTGTGGATGTAGATGAGCTTTCTTCTTCATCCCTTCCGGAGGTAGATGCCTCTTCTTGCTCCGATCTTGAACAAGAGCTCTCCTCCTCTTCTTCCTTGGATGTTGAGTAGCCCTCAACTCCCAATTCGCTTCCTCCATTATGTGAGCTACTTGGCTCACTAGGCTCCTCTTCATGGAATTTTGCCAAATTGTTCCACAATTCCTTGGCGTTGTTGTACCTATCTATCTTGCACAAAACATTATTAGGTAAAGCAAATTCAATAATTTTTGTTACCTCGTCATTGATTTCGGATTGTTGGATTTGCTCTTTCGTCCACTCCTTCTTCTTGATAGGTTTTCCTTCCTCATCCATCGGAGGGGAAAATCCTTCTTGTACACAAAACCAATTTAACATATTAGTCCTAAGAAAATACATCATCCTTACCTTCCAATATGTGAAGTTGTCGTGAGACTCGTAGAAGGGTTGAATCGTGACATCTTCTCCATAGAGATCCATCTCTAGCCCGTGCTCCCCCGGGTGTTGATCCGTCGAAGAGCGGCCTCGCTCTGATACCACTTGTTAGGATCGTTCGTACTCGGCTAGAGAGGGGGGGGGTGTGAATAGCCGACCCCAAATCGTCGTTTCTTTCTACAAAACGTGTTAGCGCAGCGGAAAATACAAAGAAACGAAGGAGAAGAAAACCAAACCTTAACACAAGGATGTAACGAGGTTCGGAGATTAGGGCTCCTACTCCTCGGCGTGTCCGTAGGGTGGACGAGTCCAGTCAATCCGTCGGTGGATGAGTCCCCGGAGAACCGGCTAATACAATATACTCCTTGTGGGTGGAGAAACCTCGCCACAAACGTTTGCAACAGCAAACAAAGAGTACAAGAACAGTAAGAAAAATAATACAATATGAATACAATAGCACTCTACCAATTGCTTGCTTTCTTGTCGACTGGAGGTGAAGCAGCAACTTCACAACCCAAACGCTGCAGCTGGTCGACGACTGGAAGCTCACGCGAAGCTTCGGAGACGACCTCAATCAAAGCTCAGTTGAAGCAGAAGCTTTAGCAGCAGAAGAACAGAAGTTCTAGCAGAAAAGAAGAAGTCATATTTTGTGCAGCAGCAGCCCTCGACCCCTTTATACCTGCGAAGAAGACAGCTAAGAAACTAGCCGTTGCGTCTCAACGGCTAGAACCCTGATCGGTTCACAGACCGATCAGGGAAGAAGCCTTCGCTTCTGTTCCGTCCCTGATCGGTCCATGGACCGATCAGGGAACCTCCTGATCGGTCGGTCTGGGGCCGATCTGATCGGTCGTGGGGACCGATCAGGCCTGATCGGTCCCGGCACCGATCGAAAGCTTTCACGAGAGTTGCCCAACTCTGTAGGACTCGATCGGTCTCCGGACCGATCCCACCTCAGTGAAGGCCCCGATCGGCCCCGGACCGATCAGCCTCGATCGGTCCCCGCACCGATCAGATTACACACAAAACGTTGACAGATCGGTCCGTAGATCGATCAGGCGATACAGATCACAACTACTCTGGATCGGTCCGCAGATCGATCCGAGCTTGGTTTTGCCCAAACCAAGTCCCAAACCTTCCAAACCAATATCCGGTCAACCTCGACCTATTGGTACATCATGCTTAGCATCCGGTCACTCCCTTGACCTGCTAAGACTCCCCACCAAGTGTCCGGTCAATCCTTTGACCCACTTGACTTTCCTCTTGCTGACAACATATCGGTCCCCCATGACCTACTTGACTTCCCATCACCGGATGTCCGATCACCCTTGATCCATCTGGATTTTCCTGCCCGGCTTCACTCACCGGGACTTTCACCTAGCTTCACTCACTAGGGTTTTCACACCGCCTAACATCCCGATTAGGACTTTCTCACCGCCTGGCTTCACTCACGGGACTTTCCATCTGCCTAGGATTCACTTACCAGCTTCACTCACCAGGACTTTCCACACTGCCTAACATCCCAGTTAGGACTTTCCCACTTGCCAAGCTCCCTGCTTGGACTTTTCCCGTGCCAAGCTCCCTGCTTGGACTTCTCCAGTGCCAAGTCTCCATACTTGGACTTTTCGCGTGCCAAGCTCCCTGCTTGGACTTTTCCAGTGCCAAGTCTCCATACTTGGACTTTTCAGGTCAACCAGGTCAATCCTTGACCTAGGGTTGCACCAATAATCTCCCAACCATCTATTCTTGTCTCACATCAAGAATAGAACTCTCTCCCGAGTGGCAAACATCAACATGCAACTCAACTAGGTCAACCTTGACCTAAGGTTGCACCGACAATCTTCCCAAGTCAAACATCAAAATACAACTCGAGTCAAATCACCTCGAGTCGGGTCAACCAGGTCAACCTTGACCTAAGGTTGCACCAACAAAAGGCACTCAGAGCCAACGCGCAAGCTTGTTTGCATCACTTACAAACCAGTAATGGAGACCATGAGATTTATTTAAAAAACCCTCTCCCACTTAGTTATTTATAAATGAGGAATTTTAACTATGCTAGCCTACTTTACTTGTAAACTAACATGCACACACAGCACAATATAAAAGCAATAAATAGAAAATCTAATTTCAACTATTATGGCTTTTATCTCTTGTTGTCCTCCGTGTGTTGTCATCCCAAGCTGCTGCCATATTTGGCCACCGCTACCGGGTCTAGCTGTCGCATCCATCTTGCTCCTAGTTCCGCTGCGCCTCTGGTCCTTTGAAGGTTCCACGCTTTGCAAGATTCGATCCGCGACATAAATAGAATTTTACATTTTTGATCCTATATTCCATAAAAGGAATGTACATGTATCTAGATCAAAAATAAAATCCTAATAAAACTAAATACAGCTCCTGCTGTATTTTAATACAATCATGCACACACATATAAATGCCCTTGACATGTCCAAGGGTCCAATCACACACATAATAACTAAAAACCATAATAGTTGGATCCTGCATTCACAAAGTTAGCACATCCTACTATTAACCTGCCTAAATTATGTATGACATGTGCATAATTAAACTAAATACCAAATACACAGAGGCAAAACCCTAACTCTGATACCAATTGTTGGTTGCTACTCGGAAAACCTATAGGTTCCACTGTACAAAAATTTTGTACAAAGATCTGAACCTTTTCCTAGCTACCATGTGTTCTTTTAAATTAAATTTTGGATCGTCTGTGGAACTTAACACGTTTGATCCTAAACTTAATCTATTTGTTCTTTTAGGTTTTGACTTGGATCTCCTGCGGAACTTAACACGTTCGACCCAAGTCTCCTTAAGTTATTAATTCCATTAAATATTAATTTCCATAAAAGGTTCTCAGTAATGACGTGGCGAGGCACATGACCTTCTTGGATATGAAAGCAACCACCACCAACTAGACAAAACCTTTGATAGAAAACTAATATTTAATTTCCTAAAATAACTTTAGGTTAACCAAAGAGAACAATCAAATCACAAGGAAAAGAAAGAAACAAAAGAACACAACATCGAAAAACATATTCAAAATACTAGAACGTAAGCCTCTTGTATTTGGTATTATTTCCATAAATAACTAGCATGATGCGGAAAAGGAAAAACTACTAGTTATACCTTCTAGAAAGACCTCTTGATCTTCTACCGTATTCCTCTTCTAACCTCGGACGTTGTGTGGGCAACGATCTACCAAGATGAGAAAACACCAACCACCTTCTTCTCCTCCAAGCAAGGTTCGGCCACAAAGGAAAAACTTCACCAAGGAGGAAAACCAAAATACTAACCAAGCTCCAAGAGATGCTAGCTTTCTCTCCTTCTTCTTCTTCTTCTTCTCCGAGTAGTATCCGGCCACCACAAGAGCTCCAATGGAAGAGGGAGATTCGGCCACCACAAGAGGAAGAGAGGGAGAGGTTGGCCGGCCACACCAAGGAACAAAAGAGGGAGAGAAATAATAGATGTTATGTCTCATGAAGGCACCCTCACCCCTTCTTTTATATTCATTGGCCTAGGCAAATTAGGAAATTTAATTACAATAAAATTTCCTCAATTTCCTTGATATGATTTAATTGAGAAAAATAAAATAAAATTTCCCCAATTACAATCACATGGCCGGCCACATCATTGGAGAACAAATTGGACAAGTTTTAATCAACAATTAAAACTTCCTAATTTGTTTCCGGAAATTTTAAAAAATAAAATTTCTCTTTAAAATCTCTTCATGATTGATAAAAGGAAATTTCTATAATTTTAATTTTATCAACATGTGAATAATTTTTTAAAGAGAAAATAAAACATCTCTCCAATCTACAAATAAGGAAAGAGATCTAATCTCTTTCTTTAATCTTTTGTAGATCTTTTACAAGAGAGATATTTTAATTTTAATTCTCTTTAAATTATATCTTCCACATAATAATAAAAATTAAAATTAAATTTCTTTTTTAATTTAATTTGGCCGGCCCTACTAGATTGGGTTCAAGCTAGGGCCGGCCACCCAATTTGTTTCCCAAGCTAGCTTTGGCCGACCCCTATTGGGTGGGTATAGAAGGTGGGTATAGGTGGGTATAGAACTCTACAAATAAGAGGCTACGATAGGGACCGAGAGGAGGAATTGATTTTGGTCTCCCGATAAAATTAAGCATCCCGTGTTCGCCCCGAACACACAACTTAATTTTATCAATGATAATTCATTCCACTAGAGAACTATCATTGAACTACCGCACCAATCCCAAATTATATTTTTGGGCTCATTCTTATTATGAGTGTGTTAGTCTCCCTGTGTTTAAGATATCGAATGTCCACTAATTAAGTGAGTTACTGACAACTCATTTAATTAATATCTAAATCCAAGAGTAGTACCACTCAACCTTATTATCATGTCGGACTAAGTCCACCTGCAGGGTTTAACATGACAATCTTTATGAGCTCCTCTTGAGGACATTATCAACCTAGTATCTCTAGGACACAGTTTCCTTCTATAATCAACAACACACACTATAAGTGATATCATTTCCCAACTTATCGGGTTTATTGATTCATCGAACTAAATCTCACCCATTGATAAATTAAAGAAATAAATATCAAACATATGTGCTTGTTATTATATTAGGATTAAGAGCACACACTTCCATAATAACTGAGGTCTTTGTTCCTTTACAAAGTCAGTATAAAAGAAACGACCTCTAATGGTCCTACTCAATACACTCTGAGTGTACTAGTGTAATTATATAGTCAAGATAAACTAATACCTAATTACACTATGACCTTCTAATGGTTTGTTCCTTTCCATTTTAGTCGTGAGCGTCTATTTATAATTTATAAGGTACTGATAACATCATCTTCTGTATGTGACACCACATACTATGTTATCTACAATATAAATTAAATGAACAACTACAAACAAATGTAGACAATTAGACCAAATGTGATTCTTTATTCATAATGAATGTTTACAAAACTTAGGCTTTCAGTATACACTCCAACAATAGACATGTTCGTTGACTTGAGGACATCAAAGTATATTCTATGTTGAAAGGCGGGTACTTCTTACTTTGATTCTTTAGTTCTTTAAACTTAGTGCATGAGTTTTTTTGGATAAGGGCTGCTTTACCTTGACTCCACTCGTAATTTTTCCTATGTTTGATACTTCCACTCAAAACCTTCGAGATATTTGTTTTTATATACATATAGTCTCTTGTTGCTATCAATGACATTAAGCAGATATACTAGAAACCAACCTTATATGTTTTGTTTGTTGTTTATTTATGTACCGAATTGAGCATGCTGGCTTTATGTAGCATACCTTATACCTGATTTTTACTTTTGTTTATATGATGACTGCTGCATTGTACGCATCATGTCATTGCATGCATGCAGGCAACCACTTCTTCCTTATGGGGGAGTGAGTCGTTGGGTCGGGCCGCACACTCGACCACCCATGGGTAGTGGTAGCTGGAGGAGATGTCGCTTGTCCTGTCGTGCCGCACTCGGCCACTCATGGATAGTGGTAGCTGGAGTTGCAAGAAGCAGGGCCCCCTTCGCTTGGTAGCTAGATAGCTACTTAGCACCTGTCCATCCGGTCACTCGAGAGTAGTGGCGGATTTTGGGTGGTACAGTTATCATCGATCCGGCCTCTAGATCATACAGGGGTCGTGGTGCAGAGAGGTGGGCGGGTGGTCATCCGTGCATACGCTGTTATTATTGTACCTGCTGTTATTATGGCTTATTTATGTCGTTGTTATTAGCTTATACTGTTGTTGCTAGTTTATACTACCGTTGTTTCTTATGCTGATATTCATATTTATGTTGAGATATACACTCGTTATAGGTGTGTAGACACTGGTTTATTTATTGGTAAAATGGATACATCTTACATATTACCTTGTAGTTATAGCAGTACTGTAGCAGGTTTGTGCCACCTTGACCTTCTATTGTTAGCCTAGGATATAACTTCAGGTATGAACATTTATGTTAACATCATGGTAGTATCTGCTATTTCCTTTATGAGATTGTATACTCTTGGCTCACTTTCTAGTGGTATGTTATGTTCATGCACTATCTTTCCTTACCCGCTGAGTCCCTGTACTCACCACCTCGCAAATTGGTTTTCTTTCGCCAGGTAGCAGTAGATGATTCATGGATGCTTGGAGAGATGTCGACTGCCAGTCTGGGTCCTGCGTTATATCAGTTTCATTTTCGTTTTACTTGTTTTTTTTAGTATACAACGGTTTTAATATTGTATGAATTGGTCTGTGTTTGGAGTTTGATTCGTGGTGTTTTACTTTCGTGATCTTATGATTGTGTAAGTTTAATTGGCTAGTAAACTTTAGTTGTGGATTGTGGGGGTTCTCTTCGTTTTTTCCGCTGAGCTTATTTCTAGCCGTGTCGGCTGTTATTTAACTGCGTGGTTGTGTTTATTTCATTTTTGTTCAGCCGGGTAGGCTGAGTATATTAAACTGCATGGTTATATTGTTTCTATTTTATTTATGTTCCAACCGTGTGGGCTGATGAATATACTATATGTTGTGTGTGTGTGTGTGTATGTATTACTTCAATTGTCACCCGTACAGGGGAGATGTTGCCGGATTTTTATCTGGCAGAGACTCCTCTGGGGCGTGACACTCTCTCTTTTCTCTTTTATTCCTCTTACTCTCTTTTCTCACCAATCTTAGGTTTGTCTAGATAATTCGTTGTGCGAAGTTGACTAGTGCTTAATCAACAGTCCTTGTGGATACGATATATTTTATTATTACTGACGACGTAATCGTACACTTGAGGAACGTTAATATATAGCATTCCCCCTGTATCGGTGACAATTTGAAACATTATTACAAAGCCCTCGAGGCCACACAAACCTCGACCAACACAACCGGAACAATAATAATAAAAATAACTAACAATCCACGCAGTTTATATTAACTCAACCTCTGGCTGACACAACCACACAGTTTATTTAAATAAAACCTACTCCACTAATATGACGAAAAACTTAAACCCACAATAAAAATCCAACGCAGCGAAAAACAAAGGCAGTAGGTCAAAACTCGATAAAAATCCATGAGTACAGTTATACATCATAAATATATAAAAATATAACAAGGGAACCACAAGTCCAAAGGTAGAAAACCATCGCAACTCAGGGTGGGGACTAGCGACTCAAACCTCCTGACAGCTTCAACCTGAAATGATAATAATCAACGGGGTGAGTCCAACACTCAGTGGATACCAAGCTGACATGCATAGTAAGAAATAACCAATAGTAACAATTATGTGTACAGTCTCCTGAAATAATAATGAAAAATGCAAACTGAAAGGAATGGGAGAAGTTGTACTCACCAGGACCTCTTATCAGGATAATAAGGTCGTCAGACCGAAAATATCATATCTCTTGTATGTATGTCAATCATATGCATCCACCAAATATACAGCAAACAAAGTACATCAAACACAAGCAATAAATGCAAGCATGCATATGATGCAAATGACATGTCCTGGTCACCCCTGACTCCAGTCAGCCATCTCACATACGATGGTGAGATCGAATGGGTAGGGATGTGACAATTGTGCACTCTGCCATCACTGCTCCTGATGAGTGACTGAGTGGACAGGATGCTGTCGGAGTACACATATCCTCCTACCCCAAATCATAAGTGGGGGAGCTCAATGCTCTTCCTGCTACCACGCTGCGTCACGCTACCCTGAGTGGACCAGCAGAGCACCGACAGAGCAACCTACTGCAACACACCCTGCCTAAATAAAAACCACTAACCCATAGTGATTGTGTATACAGATCCATGTAACTAGCGATGTGCTCAACAATAATGGAGCTGATAATCACGCAGCATGCAATCATGCGAGATGGTGCATGATACTAAGCATGAAATCCTGACCATATCTACCTCCATAAAACATGTACCAAAAATAAATAGCTCAAATAAGAAGATCTAGATACACATATCAGATATGGTAACTGTCTAGTCCGGTATATCATAAGGCATGATATGTCACTACCTCTATGAGCATAAATAATCAAGAGGAAAATGGATGCAAAACAAGTAATAAATAAGCATGCTAAAGAAATCAAGCAATGGCATACCGATGCAGATATAACATAATTATTACTATTCATTAAAACTCACTATGCATATCAAATGACAATATCTAAAAGATAAGTCAAGGTACCCGTCTCAAAAATGAAAATCGTATCCAATAATCTCTAACGTCGAGACGCCCGTTTCGAATCAAAGTCCTGCATTAATCATATGTATAACTTTTATTTAGCTAAAATCATACGAATTAAATAGCTAAATAAACTCCCCTAATTGATATAATCACTAACCCGATCTATTGATTAATCCACTAATTATAATCCATAGGTCAACTAGGGTTAGATCTACTAACCCTAACCATCTCACTATTCAATTAGATTAAAATCTATACATAATCAACCTAACCTTAAATCAAATTAAGAACAATTCATTTCTAACCTTTCCTAGCTTCAATCCGGGTGTAGGCTATAACAAAGAAACCAAATTCTCTACACCTTACCTAAATTCACAGCCAGGGAAGGTGCTGCCAGAAGAAGCTGTCGCTGTTGGATACACCTTTCTCTTCCTCTCCAATCGCCGGTGATGTTCACAACAAAATCGAACCAGAACAGAGCATGAAATTAAGAACCAAGCCCTCACCTCTCAACCACACCCCAGATCACCACTACCCTGAGGAGAAGGCAAGGCACGACAGAGATCATCAAAAGGATGGAATTCGAGGAAGGGCTTAAGCTACTTACCTCTGTCGCCTACGCGCGTTTTCGGCTTCCAGTGATTCTAGGGCACGGGTACGCTAGGAACAAGGCAACGACGAATGGGAGCTAGGGCAGAGAGGAGGCGGTCGACGCTAGGGCAGAGGGAAGGCGCTCGACACTAGTTTGCTAGCCCTTGTAGTGGTCGGAGGTGGAAGGGGGATCGGCTGCCGATGCTAGGGCAGGTAGAGTGCATCGGGAAGGAGAGGAGAGAAGAAGAGAAGGAAATCGAGAAGAAGATGTGTCGATTTCCCCTTGGCCAGTGCTTTAATCGCAAGGAAGAAGAGGAAGAGGCGTGAGGCGGCGCCGTCGGGTGAAAATGAAGAGGATCGACGTCAGGTTGGGAAGGAGAGGAAGGGTTCGGTGGGGGGAAGAATAAATAGGCACGGGAAAAATAAGAAAAAAAAATAAAAATAATAAATATTTAAGGAAATAAAATATTCCTTCGTTTAAATGGATAGCTTAAACAGGCTTTCCCGTGACCCAATAACTGATCCCCTTAAACTCATCATACGAGTTACGAAAAATTCTCAGAAAATTTATAAAAATTCCTGAAAATTCCCTTAAGGTTATATGTAGGTGTCGTATTTTACACATATGATATGAACATATAGAGTCTAAAATCCATGCATCTGTAAGTTGCTCCGAACTAGACATAACTGATAGCATATCTCCATCACCGCTCTCTGAATTTTCTTTTTCAACTATGTTTGCAGGCTTTGCCGAACTACCTTTATTTTTTGCAACATATTTTTTTATCTCTGGATAATCTCTCTTGATATGACATTTTCCTACACATTTGTAGCACGTGATCACCTTCTTCCTTCTCGATTTAGAACGAGTCTTGTTGTTGTTAATCGATCCATGTTGAGATTTACTCCTACCACGCTCTTGGTTGCTATTTACCACAAGTCCTTCTCCTTGAGAAACTTCATCGCTTGTTTTCTTCCTTTGGTGAAAACCTAGCAACGCACTTGCGATCTCAACCAATTTGAGAGTTTCCTTACTCCACATCAAAGTAGTAACCAAATTCTCGTATGTAGGAGATGAAGGTAGAGAATTCAATAACATCATCTCCTTGCCCTTGTCTTTAATTTTCACATCAACCCGCTTCAAATCGCTCACAATCTGGTTGAATATGTTGATGTGCTGGCTCAGATCGGTTCCTTCTGTCATCTTCAGCCCGAATAATTTCTGTTTAAAATATAACTTGTTTGTTAATGACTTTGACATGTACCAGCTTCCAGCATTTGTCAAACTGCCACCGGTGACTCCTCGTCCATGACATAGTACATCACATCATCTATAAGACAAAGCCTGATTGTTGCTACTGTCTTCGCCTAAAGTTCTTCCCAATCTGATCTCTCCATGCTTTCCGATTTCCTTTCTTTTAGCGCCTTCACCATGCCTTATTGCACCAACAAGTCCTTGACTCTTCTCTGTCATAATCCAAAGTTTTCGGTTCTGTCAAACTTCACCATATCAAACTTCGCAGAAGTCGTCCCTGACATATTGAAGAAATGCGCCAAAAACCTGTAGCTTTGATACCAATTGTTATGCCCAAAAGATGTCCACATATTTCCACAATAGCATGATATTATCCACTTTAGGCCTAGACCCTCATGACTTTTCTCTTGGGCTCTCCCCAAAAGGTCTCATGCCAATGGAGATATCCTACATCCTTTTAAACCCATGATCTTTACTAAATCTTTCCAATGTAGGACTTTTGATTGAACTCCAACAATCCTCTCCTCAAACGAAGGACCACAATTACTCTCATGATCTGGCCCTCCCCCCTCGTGAGCATTCAGTCGCCTTGACCTGTTCCGGGCCTCCTCGCAACTAGTTAGATCTGGTCAATTTTGACCTGCTTCGAGTCTATCCGTGAGCATCTGGTCACCCTGACCAGCTTCAGGCCTCCCTGCGAGCATCTGGTCACCCTGACTTTTTTGTCTCCTCGTAAGTATCTGATCACCCTGACCTGCTCCAGGTCTCCCCGCAAGCATCTGGTGACTTTGACCTACTCCGGGCTCCCCGCGAACATCCAATCACCCTGACCTAATCTGAGCCTCCCCGCGAGCATTCAGTGACCCTGACTTACACCGAGCTTCCTCGCAAGCATCTGATCACTCTGACCTACTCCGGACCCACCCTTAACTTCGTTCAAGGTCGCCCCACATTGCATCGGGTCTGAACCATACTCTGATACCAATTGTTGTGCAAAGAGAGGGCAACACCTCTCAACCTCTAAAGCGCGGAAGAAGAGGAAGAGATAAAAGAGATTGCACGGAGCAACAAGATAAAGACACACAAAAAGAGAGCAAACACGAGAAAGGAGAAGAAGAAGAGAAAGGAGAAGAAGAAGAGAAAGAAGAAGAGTTACCGTGGTTCGTCGACGTGCCTAATCCACAAAAATGGCCGAAGGTTTATTAGAATTCTCTCTACATAAGAGAATCATATTACATGATTCTTGTGATTGTTGTTGTACAATAGGTTTACAATGATCCCTATAAATAATATATAAACCCTAGACCCGGTAAAATCATAACAGAACTTGTTATTAAAAATTGCAACAAAATTCTATTATGAAAAATCGTAACAGAATTCTGTTATATAAAATTATAACATATTTTTATTTTTCTTCTATAACATCATCGTATTGATCTCATTCAAATATAAACTACCTATCAACACCCTCCAAGTCGGGTTGAAATGATAAAATTATTATTGTATAATTTTATAATCATATATTTAAGTCGTGAAAATAATCTCTTCTACTAGATAAGACAAGACTCTAATGTGATTGATCTTCTTTGGATTTTATATTGGCAAGAGTTTTTTATCCATTTTTTATTGATATCATAGTGACAGGAGCTTTGTGAATTAGACTTCTTTGTTTTTGAGAAAAAAAAAACCTCTAACAACATGAGTCAGAATCAGTAGAGCATCCATGAGATGAAATCCAAAAGCAAAGTTTAGTTTGAAATTTATCCATGACATGCCAAAGAATTCCAGTCCAAAATCAAACTTGATGATGAATGGAGAGAAGACCTGTTCCTTCCCTGCTTGACATCAAAGTTGGAAAACTATCACTATCATTATTGAAAAATATGTATTTTTTTAATATATATCACAGAAAACCACTTGCATTAGCTTCTTTTTTTTCAATAAAAAAATAAAAATGAAAATGAACAGACAAACAAGTTGTAGTAATGCAGGTGGGTTGGGAGCATCACCATCTCCTTTTGCATCACTTCAGTCGAGTTATCCCATAGTTATAATATTACGATAAAATATTTAAATTATCATTTAGGTATTCATTGTTTGATCTCCAACTATTATGTATTTGTAGAATTTTTTTTTTTCAAATAGAGAGAGCAATTAAAGGATGTTGAACTTCTGAGATGACCGCCGCGTGCACTTTCCAATTTATCTTGATCGTCGGTCACCCTAAAAATGATCAACAAGATTAATTAGGATTATCATTACTAGATCAAGTTTGGTTTATTCCCCTTCTCTGCCTTCTAAAATATTAAATATGAAACTTTAAGAGGTTATTTTACGATAACACACCCCTCACGCAACAAATTTTTTTCCTATGATATTTGTTAACTCGTTAAAAATTATAAATTTATAATATATTTATTCAGGATATATCCCAAATTAAGCATTTTAAGCATCTATTTACGAATCTATCTGTTTAAGTTTCGACATAAACTAACATACAAATCAATTTAATTTAAACCCCATATCTTATCATTTGGTATAGCATAAACTAATTTGTATAGCGAATTCATAAATTTTCCCATTGCACATCTTAAAATATTTATCTTTTTGTAATTTTAGATTCTATCTTTTTTATAAAAAAAAAATGGAAATAGATTATTTATTTTTTTTGCAGAAATTTTTTTGAGAAAATAATTAAATAAGATGAGGTGGCCCAAATAGCTAGGAATCATTCCCTTCATTTTTCAATAAAAAAGTTTATCTAGAATACAATTTCCAAGGCTAAATAAACAAAGAACTAACTAGTTCCCATAACTAATTAAATTATATCTTATTAAAATCGTATCTTTTAAGCAAAAATATCAAATTAAATTTAACTAAATTGGCAATTACAAATAGTTTAATTTGACATGACACTGTTCTAGAAGTAGTGGACAGGTAGGTTTTATTTTATTTTTTGAAAATAAAAATAATTAAAAAGTAAATGAGAAATTGGGTAGGAAGGTTCAAGTCTTGTTCAGGCTTTAGAGTCTTCATTTCACCAAACCTTATCCTTTCTTTTTCAAGTGGGGTAGATATTAGATATAGCAGACACCGAAAAGGATATATGATATCATCCCACCATAGCAATCCATCAATGGTTCAAACTAATCATCTTAAAGTGTATTTTGTTAAACCTAATTGCATCTTTGATTCATAGGTGATGACGCAGGCGGTGACATATCTATTAATCAAAGGTAGGAATCAATTAATAATTAATTAAAAGAATAACTAATGCAAGTGAAGCATATGATGATCGAGGTTGTCCACTTCTAAATACGAATTAAGGATATCTCTCTTTTGGACCCATTATATATATATATATATATATATATATATATATATATATATATATATATATATATATATATAATATTAATCTAATTATTAAGTGCTATATCTATTATATTATATGGAGGAATATTCTCACTTCTCCCTTGAATTCCCTTGTTTGGCGCATGAAATGGCGGATGGAGAAGGCCGAAGGGTGCAACCTTCTGAGTCCTTGAAATCAACACAAACACTTAACTCGTAAACAAAAACAATGTAGAATTAGGGTAACAAAATTATTCCACACATTAGTAAAAGGCGATTGCGGATTTGTGCTTGCTCCCAGAGTCCCCGCCAACTCGTCAGGGCCAATATAGAGATGGTAAATCATGAATAACTATTAGCTCTTAAAATAATGATCATTCTACATGGAGATATTGAATGTTGCACTACTCAAATTACTTTTTGCATCTATATATATACATATCTCCTACCTTTAGCAAAAATTAAACAATGCATCTTCTTCCTTGCACTCTTTTGGTGCTCATTAATTCACTTTCCTATAAAAAAAACAACTCCTGCAATATGAGGGGGGAAATTGAGTTGTTTGACTTGATGTATGGTCTATAAATGAATAAACTCAAAAGGAGAGAGAGAGAGAGAGAGAGAGAGAGAGAGAGAGAGAGAGAGAAGGAGAAGAAGGAGGAGGAGTAATGAAATAGATGGGCAATGTTATTAATTATATTTCATTGGAACAAGAAATTACAGCACTCACAAAAGAATAACTAAAACTCCAACATTAGCCCAAAAAAAAAGAGGAGAAATTTATATCTACAAAGTGAGAGTATATGTATCACACAAGTATATATATATATAGTAGTCATGTAGAATCAACACAACCAAATCCTAAGTTCAACTGTAGAATCCATAGGTCGTCCAGTCGTCGAATTCGCAGCGCGACAAGACGGAGGAGATCTCGGTGGTGTTATGATCGGTGCTGAGGCCGGTATCCTGCGAAGGGCAGCCCAAGGATTGGTTTGAGCACTGCTCCACCTTGCAGTCCTTCCTAATGATGGCACTGGACGCAGCTGCTGCAGCTTCCTGATCATTGTAATTGTTCCCGGCAGCCAAAGCTCTGAGCATTGCCTCATCATCGTGGTGCAAGAAGCTCAACTGATCATGAGCAGAATTAACTGAGAGCTGCTGGCTCTGATCGAAGCCTTTGGAATCAAACAGCAGTGCTGCTTGATCTTGCTCAAGGAAGCTTGAGCTGGGCAGGTTGATCATGCTCGAGTAGTCAGGATAATTGGGAAGATCCAGTAGGGGAGGCAAGGAGATAGACTCCAGAATCCCATCTGGGGTAGGGCCTTTCTTAGGTGCCCCTAATTTCTTGTGGAACACCTTGCACACAACCCACTCATCCTGCAAATTAATAATCACAACGCAATTCCATACTGAAATCTTCAATTTGATCAGTTCTATAGCGTAGAATAAGGATATATGCATGTTGTACCTGTCCAGATTTGGGGAGACTACTGGGGAGGGAATTTTTGCCTCCTTCGAGCCTGAACTCATGCATGACCCAATTGGTCTTCTCGCCCTTGGGGGCTCTTCCTTTGTAGAAGACAAGGGTCTTCTTCATGCCGACGAGCACTCCCTTGCCTCTGTAAATTTCCTTATCTTTTCCTGTGGCTTTCCAGTAACCAGCTTTGGTGGCCCTGTTGGTCCTCATCCCCGTGGGGTACTTCCTATCCCTGAGGCAGTAGAAGTACATCTCCTTCTCCCCTGCCTTCGCCTTGCCTGCATGCTTTATCGATCAACCAAACTAAAAACAAAATTGATCATGGAGCTAGCTAGGGATGAAGAAACTTACTCGGAAGTTCCCAAGGCTCAAACTTGTTGAGGTCCGCCTCTCCTATGGCTCTCGCAGAGAAAGCGTGGTCGAGGATCTTCGGCGTTAGGTAGTGGGTGGCGATCTCTTCATCTGTGGGGTGGAATCTGAACCCCGGGGGCAAGTCCATGCACTCATCCGCCATTGTTGCACCTCGAGAACAAGCAATTAATTACAAGGTTAACGAGATCGCTCGCTACGTACCCTATTGCTATGAATCTAGCTATGAAATGAAATGGTGGAGGATTATTAAGAAGAGAAGAGAAGAGAGGGAAGAGGAAGACTTATATAGAATTAGGAACACAGTGACATATAGATAAATATATCCTTGTTGCCGAAGCCACTTGCAAGAGAAGCCTCCATGTAAAGCGTGCCCCACAACTAGCTAGCTAGCCATTTCTTTTTCACGCCATTTTTATTGAAAACAGTACTGTGTTTGGCTTGTCCTTGACTCTTCATTTTCATCTTCCAAATTAATTAAATTAATGTAATTGCTATCCTTGACTGCATTTCAAGAATAATATCCACTGCTAGTTGCCATGGAGGTGGCCTGGTCGGTCATCTAGGAAACCTAGTGTAGACCAACACATATCTTGTGAAGGTAATATCGATCGAGAAGTACTAACTGGTTACATGCAGCTGAACCTAATTGATGGTGAAGTTCCTTGCTTTTGGTAGGAAGCATAAAAGTTCTTGATTCAGCATTCATGGCTTAGAAAGATTGAAAGTGATGAAAAAAAAGAAGAAAGGAAAAGGTATAGAAAAGAGATGGGAAGGTACAGATGGGTGGGCCCATTTGCTGATGCAGAGGATATTGTAGGGTTGATATCAGCCTTTATTATTATTTTGGTTTTTTTTAAAAAAAAAATAGATATGATCAAATAAAAGCACTTAGAATTAACTTTTTTATGGTCAACAACAAGCCACATGCCTACATAAATCCATTTTCATATCAATCCATTAATTAGCTATTGAAGAGAGGAAGAAGCCAGTGGTTTTAACTTAAAAGGCAATCGGAACAAGTCCGGCTTCGACGTGTGGGACCACCCACCAATTTTAATTAATTGATTAAATTAACTCAATTATTTAATTAGGTTAAGGAGTTGGTATTTACCAAAAAATTAATGTTTCCTTTTACTGCGAATGGAAAATCATATGTAAGGGTGATTTTGTAAATATCAACTATGAAGGTTGCTTTTTGATAAAATACTCTCGTATTAATTAATTAATTCATGAATTATGAGGCGGTGATGAGGAGGATTGAGAACACTATCCGTTGCTAATGTTGACTTCCTTTCCCGGTTCGAGCCGACCCGGATAGTTGGCCTTCAACCACCGACCACGATTTTTTTTATTTCTTTCTTTTTTCGATTATATGTCTTAAATCGTTTGAATTTTCCTCACTTCGAAGAACAAATATTACTGCAAGTTGTGAATAGAATCAAATGATTAATTGACTAGTTGCGAAGAAGAAGGATATATCGCTTTGCTCTTAACACGAATAAATGTCGGCGCGACAGTTGCCATGGGGGCGGCGGCGGCGGCGGCGGGATGCCCGGAAGGCCGTCGTCGTCCTTGCTGGCGATGATTAGTGCGCACATGGAAGTGAGAGGCTAATTAGTCCACTAATCAACCAATTAATTGATTAATCAAGCGACTTAGGTAATTAATTAGGAGTAGGATTAGAGTTTTTTTTTAAAAAAAAAATTGAAGAAAAGGAGGGATCGGGGAACGACACGTCGCGGCCGTGAGCTGCGGGATTAATTGACAGCTAAAGGCTTGAAGGCCAAGTCCTGAGGCATGTGTTTCGGGATATTCAAGTGTAACTCATTGTTTATTTATTCTATTTTAAAGAAAATTATTTTACATTTTTTTTCTAGCTATGAGTCTCTAATGATTGGCATATCTATATAAATATTAATCTCGTAGGAATATTTCATATGAAATTTATTATGATTTTTTTTGCTCTCTAGAGTGCTACTATAAATTCTTAAATCCTTTTCACACTGTATCAATAAAAAAATGCCAATCTTTCCTTCATCAACTCACTCAAAAAATTAAGAAGCTGTAACTGTTAAAATATAGTTGGTGCCTCCACCAACCATGCACGCATGCGTCCTTTGAATATGAACATGATGGTGAATATAATTGATGCCTCCATTAATTAGATTAGGCTGCAGCATGCAGATTAAGTAGTTGTTAGGTCGAATTAGATCGGTAACCACTGCACTTCGTTCGATGTATCGGCGATTTTATTTGGTTAATTACGGCTCCGTAAATTAAGACGATAAAGTTGGTCATACAACTTTTAAGGCATGCATGATCCATGCAGGGAATGATCTGAGGAAGAGAAACTAGAGCAAAACAGCCCTCGGAAACGACGCCAACTTCTGCAGGATAAACACGTGCTCAGTTGATCCAGCGTGGACAGGATAAGGATACGATAATTGTGTTACCAATTGAATGTTTTATCTTTTATGTATTTGAACATTCTTTTTCCTCCAAATAATAATACATGCAATAAAAAAAATGCTCAATTTTTAGACCGCCATGAATAGTTTGTCATTCAGGGCTGATTTAATATTTTTTATTCATGGCTGATTTATTTTGATAATTAATAAAAAAATATTTAAATAAAAAAATTTCATATTAATAAAAATATCCAATGATCTTTTCAAAACAATTATTATTATGATATTTGGATTGAATCCTAATAATACTCTATTTAAACAAAGAACATCATTATTTGTATGATCTAAGTTTTTTCATGAATATTTGATCACTTTTGATCTATTTTAAATCTCCCATAAGTATTCATGTCAGTCACTTTTGACATTCTTTGAGTTTTTTAGGAGTATCTAATTATCTTGATCTGTTCTGAATTTTCTTGTGAGCATCTAGTCATCTTGACCTATTCTGGATACACCCTCAATTTCGTTCAAGAACACCCTATATGACATATGATCTGGATCATAATTGATATCATTTGGTATAGAAAAAAAATATTCACATATCTCTATAATAACATGATATTATCCATTCTCAATATGAATCTTTATGTTTTCGTTCTTGAATTTAAAAATATAAATATATGATCATTTTAAAAAATTTTCACATGGATAAGAGACGTATACAAAACACTCGATATTATTATTAAGAATGTAAATGAGTTGAGCTTGAGCTCAAGCTACCATGAACTGATAGCTTGAGCTCGATTTGATTACCGTCCTAATTATTATCGTAAAGATTTTTAACTATGAAGGAGAAAATCAAATCAAAATATAAAAAGATCAAAGGAACACCATATGTCTTGTCAAACAATATGTACGAACTATTAATAATTGATTTTTTTTTGTTCGGCAACAGATGAAATAAACTGAAATTTAGATCCGCAGTAACAATGGGCCGGGCCTCGTTAATGGGTTACAATTGATCGGATTGATGTGAATAGCCCATTTTCCAAATGTCATGATTAATTAACACACTTAGAATATATATTTAATAAAGAATATAATTAATGGAAAATTATATTCATGGTTGATGAGTGTATAACTGTCCCTTTGTTTGCGTGATGACTTTAAGGACTTGAAAACAGGAGACGTCTTTTGGCATTAAGTAGAGAATCGTAGTAGCCCGTGAACTATGTTTTGGGAAGGTTACAACTTACAAGATGTGCTTGACTTGCTACCTTTTCTTGTGGGAAGATGCCTTTTGTTCTTTAGCTTTGTTGTGGAATTGTCCATGGCAAACGAAGGCACTGGCATGCAAGTATGCAACATGCCAATAATTCAACTAGTCAAATAATATATTAAACTATTTATAGATCTGATTATCTGTTGACTCGGTTACACGAGCTTGAATCGAAAGATGATATGAAAATGGACCAATGAGGATCAATTTGTGCTCGGTCCAGGTCGACCTACTTTAACAGCCGATCTACATGGCCCGAGACTTCCCATGAATGACCAGAAACGCAAAATATAAATTAAGAATGATAAATGCACCGATCATGTTTTTCTACGGCGCCTCAATTTGATAGATGTACGAGCATGCTGCATGTGCTATTTAATCGACACACGCGGACCAGTTTTACTGATTTGTCTACATCGCAAGGTTTCAATTTTCAAACCAATTATAAGTTAAGTTTTAGCCTTAAAAGCCTTTTAAAATTATGTTTGTTATCTTTTTTTTTTTTCCTTTATGAAGCAACAATTATTCATAGGCGTAAACCCTTTATAAGTACAATCACAGGGAATTAATAATGTTTTTTTTTTCATAAAGATAAGTTTTTAGATAATACTCACAGGTCGTCTGTAACCTACTGCCATTCTGCATGGAGGCCGCTGGCTCACGGCATGTGTTGCATGGCTGCTACTGCGCTCAATAGTTAGCAGTCTTGGAATATCTGCTGCCCTGCTCTATGCCTTTTGGAATATTATTTTATTTTATAGTTTTAAAATCCATTTCGCTTCCATTTTATAATGTGTAAAACCTGTTTATTTTAAGATTTATAGTTTTGAAAAATAATTTCAGAGGCTAATAAAAATTCTTTACAAAACAATGAATAAAATCATCGTCATGCACACACATATCATTTTTCTTTCTTATTTCCATCCGCGTTTCGCCCCTATTTAGCCAAGAGATCGTCATCGGAAGAATAAATCCACCGTTCATGATCCATCTATAACATTCACGCGGTCGACATCGGTGGAGCTACCTAGCTCACGGGCGGTCACCTCACTTCCAAACAAACATCATCCCCTTGGCCCGCGCCTACCACTGATTTAACTCACTTGGATGGATCTCCAAGAGAGTTTTTCGGAAATAAAACAAAAAAAAATATTATATATCCCCGCTTCAGGAAGAAAAAGAGAGCCCTGTAGTAAAAAGAGGAAGAGGAGTCGAGGAGAAGGCGGTGGTGGAAGGCGGTGGTGGACGTCGGGAGAACGATGGGCGAGCCATCAAAATCCCATCTTTTGATAACTCTGTTCTGCGCTGTCTGCTTCCTTCGCTCCGCCTCCAATGGCGTGGCCGCCCAAACCCCGCTCTTCGCCTGCGACGTGACGTCGGACCCGACCCGGGCCACCTTCCAGTTCTGCAACACCTCGCTGGGGACGGCTGAGAGGGTCAAGGATTTGGTCAGCCGGCTGACGCTGCCGGAGAAAATCGGCAATTTGGTGAACAAGGCGACGGCGGTGGCGCGGCTAGGAATCCCGAGCTACGAGTGGTGGTCCGAGGCCTTGCACGGTGTGTCCTACGTCGGCCCCGGCACGCATTTCTCCTCCCTCGTCCCTGGCGCCACCAGCTTCCCCCAGGTCATCACCACCGCCGCCTCCTTCAACACTTCCCTCTTCCAAGCCATCGGAAAGGTGAGATTTTTATGCAATGCGACGGTGCTTAGCGTGGTTTAGATGCTTCGATCTGAAAGTATCGATGTGTTTCAGGTGGTATCGACTGAGGCCAGGGCAATGCACAATGTAGGTCTCGCAGGGCTCACATTTTGGAGCCCGAACGTCAACATCTTTAGAGATCCAAGATGGGGAAGAGGGCAGGAGACCCCTGGGGAGGATCCTTTGCTGAGCAGTAAATACGCCACTGGTTATGTCAAGGGCTTGCAGGAAGCTGATGACCCTGACAAGCTCAAGGTTGCCGCTTGCTGCAAGCATTACACTGCCTACGACGTCGATAACTGGAAAGGCATCCAACGCTACACTTTCAACGCAAAGGTGACTGCCAGAACTATTATCTCGAGTACAATGTGAAGCAGGTTTTGAACAATATCTCTGTTTATAGGTCACGAAGCAAGACATGGATGATACCTTCCAACCACCATTCAAGAGCTGTGTGATAGATGGGAATGTGGCCAGTGTTATGTGCTCCTACAACCAAGTCAATGGAGTGCCTACTTGTGCTGATCCAGACCTCCTTGCTGGAACCATCAGAGGAGAATGGAACCTCAATGGGTCTCATCTAATTACTAATCCTCCTCTTAATTAATAATCTCTTCTTTAATCTTCTTTTGATGCTGAACTCAAAATTACAGATACATTGTCACAGATTGTGATTCAGTGAATGAGCTTTACTATCACCAGCACTACACCAAGACTCCAGAGGATGCCGCAGCCATCACAATCAAAGCAGGTTAAGATATTTCTTGGAGATTTGAAAATAACCACTTATATATGAACTTAGCTCTGCTAATTGATCTCTACAGGGCTTGATCTCAACTGTGGCTCGTTCTTGGGCAGCCACACCTTGGCCGCCATCCAGGGTGGGAAGCTGGCGGAGGAGGACGTTGACAGGGCCATCACCAACAACTTTGCCGTCTTAATGAGGCTTGGTTTCTTTGACGGCGATCCCCGAAAGCTTCCCTATGGCAGACTCGGCCCTGGCGACGTGTGCACGGCCGCGAACCAGGAGCTCGCCCGCGAAGCCGCACGGCAGGGCATCGTCCTCCTCAAGAACGACCATGGGCACCTCCCTCTTGACGCCAAGGCCATTAAATCGTTGGCGGTGATCGGACCCAACGCCAATGCCACCTTCACCATGATCGGAAACTACGAGGGTAAAAGGATGCTCTGTTTTAAGCCCCGAAACAAAAGCTTGCTCTGTTGCTTCTAATACGGTTAATATGTTTCAGGCACACCGTGCAAGTACACCAGTCCGCTCCAAGGTCTCGGGGCAATCGTCAAGACTGTCTACGCGCCGGGTTGCACCAACGTGGGCTGCTCCGGCAACTCCCTCCAGTTGGACGCCGCCGTAGCTGCCGCCTCAGCGGCGGACGCCACCGTCCTGGTTGTCGGAGCCGACCAGTCAATAGAGAGGGAGAGCTTCGACCGGTTGGACCTCCTCCTCCCCGGGCAGCAGACGGCGCTAATCACGGCGGTGGCCAAGGCGGCCAAGGGCCCGGTGGTCCTCGTAATCATGTCCGGTGGCCCGTTTGATATCACTTTCGCTAAGAGCAACGATAACATCCCCGCCATTCTGTGGGTGGGGTACCCCGGGGAAGCCGGCGGCGCGGCCATAGCCGACGTGCTCTTTGGATACTTCAATCCATGTAAAAAATAAATCCTCAGTTTTCTCTGTAGAACTCAAAGTTTCAAATTGATCGGTCAGGAAAAATAATTGATATAAACGCTCTGCAGGTGGGCGGCTGCCGGTGACGTGGTACCCCGAGTCCTTCGCCGACGCCGTCGACATGACCGATATGCGGATGAGGCCTGACCCATCGGTCGGATACCCCGGACGAACCTATCGCTTCTACACCGGCGAGACCGTATACAACTTTGGCGACGGTCTCAGCTACACTGACTACACCCACCACCTCGTCACCGCCCCCAAGCTCGTCTCCATCCCACTCGACGACAATCATGCCTGCCGCTACCAGCGCTGCATATCCCTCCCTGTCTCCGAATCTGGCTGCTCCGGGCTCTCATTCGACGTTCGCCTGCGGGTGCGCAACGCCGGAGGCACCTCCGGCAGCCACACCGTGTTCCTTTTCTCGACGCCCCCGCGGGTGCACAACGCGCCGATGAAACATTTGCTGGGGTTCGAGAAGGTGTACCTGCAGCCTCGCGCGGCGGCGGAGGTGGTTTTTACGGTGAACGTCTGCCGGGACTTGAGCTTGGCGGACGAGGTTGGGGAGAGGAAGGTGGCATTGGGGGCACATGTTTTGCACGTGGGCAGCCTGAAGCACTCGCTGAGCTTGAAGATTTGAGGGTGTTACGTTGTGTAGTTTGATTGATTTAAGAATAAGTGATCCACGTGTGTGGTGAAGATTTGAATCCAATTATCTTCCAATTCCAAATTGTAATTTGAATTTATCTTCTATTGTGACATTGTGTAAGGGGGGAAAACCAAGTGTTTATGGATTGCTGCATAAATTTCTTAGGCCACATGCGTAATGATGCCGAAATTGCTGGAATTATTTCCCATCAAAAATAAAATCAATAAAAAAAATTTATTTTTTATTTTTTGCCTTCGTGATTGACTTAACAGGTAATAATAATAATAATAATAATAATAATAATATAATTTACTCATGCTCATGTCAATACAAAAGAGATAAATTATGGATAATTATTAATTTTGAATAATTGAATAATATATAGAAAAAAAAATAAGTACTAACTATTAGTCGATATTTGACCCAGACTTTGTGATGACAACACCACTATACGTTAGTCAGTTATTCATCTCGAGGAGACAAATGAGTGCATGAATAATGATTGTAGAGGTGAGGTCAAATCTTGACGGAAAAATTTCATCACCCTTAGCTAGAACTCCGTTAGACAATTTTAAAAGAATCACGAGTGATATCATTATTTACCGTAATAAATAAAATTTTATATTAACAACCAATAGCACCTCTAAGAGGGGATGGGATGTGAACCCATGTGTAGGGAACTAGAGCACTAAACACGTAGAAAGCGCAGCGAAAAATAACTAGTTCTTTTCTAGAAGATCCATGCGAAGGAAAACTATATACTAAGTTTTGTTAAAAGGAGGTATACCTTTGGTGCATGAACACAAACTCCCGGCAGCTAGGATCTCAGTATGATCACGTGTCCGTGCTTTTTTCGGTATCCACACGAACAAGTCTTCCGTTTATCTCACGAACTCAAGAAGTGGAGAAAAATGTCAACTAAATGTTGTGCTAATAACCTCTTTGGAAGATTCGACCAAGAGTGGAAGAGGAGAGAAGAAGAGCAAGAACACACACAAAAAAAAATGAAAATGAATCAAAACCTCTTTTGTACTCATTCATGAAATTGTCTTAATGTGATATTAATATTTATCTTCATCCAATGCATGAGCAATTCAAAATTGACCACTTTTCATTCAATGCATGATCAATTCTAAATTAAACACTTCTGTTGGATCGAAAAGAATTTAGATATCTCCATAATGACATGATATTGTCTATTTTGGGTCTAAGCCCTCATGATTTTGTTCTTGGACTCTACCCAAAAGGTCTCATGCCAATGGAGATATTTTTCCTCTTATGAACTCATGATCTTTACCATGTGTTTTCAATATGGGACTATGTTTGCAACCTTGAAACCCTAACATCCATAGACTTCCCACGTCCAATCCTTGACCCACCAGGTCTTCCTACCCCTCGGTCCACCCGACCTACTAGGACTTCCTTGCCTAGTCCAATCCTCAATCCTTTACCATGTGTTTTCAATATGGGACTATGTTTGCAACCTTGAAACCCTAACATCCATAGACTTCTCACGTCCAATCCTCGACCCACCAGGTCTTCCTACCCCTCGGTCCACCCGACCTACTAGGACTTCCTTGCCTAGTCGCAACTAGAACTTTTTGCCTGATGTCTGATCCTCTTGATCCGAACATAGGAGCCCCCACTTTCTTTGTTCAAGGTCAATATTGTACCCACATGGTTCAATCAGACCATAGCTCTTGTGCACAGTCGGTGGTTAACCTTCTGGCAGTCCGGGTTCTGATACCAATTGTTGAATCAAAAAGAATTTAGATATCTCCACAATGACATGATATTGTCCACTTTGGGCTTAAGCGCTCATGGTTTTGCTTTTGGACTCCACCCAAAAGGCCTTATGCAAATGGAGATATCTTTCCTCTTATAAACCTATGATCTTTACCATGTGTTTTCAATATGGGACTGTAACGACCCGACCCTCTTGGCCCATTTGGCGACCTCTCATATCGTTGACCGTCGGCTCTTATGTCGTCGACCGACGACCCTTGGCCGTGCCGTTACTCACTAGGACTTTCCACCCCTTGCAGTAGATTTTTGCCCCCCCTAGGATTCGAACTCTAAACCTCTAGGCTTAAGTATTAGAGTTTATGAATCCTGGTAACCAAGTGGAGATATGTGGACATCTTTTGGGCACAACAAATGGTATCAGAGTCATGGTCCGGACCAGATACCATGTGGGGTGGCCTTGAACGAAGTTGAGGGTGGGCCCGGAGTAGGTCAGGGTGACCGGATGCTCACGGGGAGGCCTGGAGCAGGTCAGGATGCCCAGGTACTTGTAGTGAGGCGAGTAGGTCAGAGTGGCCGAATGCTCGCAGGTAGGCCCAGAGTAGGTCAAGGTGACCGGGCGTGGATGCTTGAGGGGAGGCCCAGAGCAGGTCAGGATGACCGGATGCTCGCGGCGAGACCCAGACCATGAGAGTAATTGTGGTCCTTCATTTGAGGGAGGATTGTTGGGGTTCAATCAAAGTCTCATATTGGAAACACATGGGAAAGATCATGAGTTTATAAGAGAAAAAATATCTTCATTGGCATGAGGCATTTTGGGTAAAGTCCAAGAGCAAAATCATGAGGGCTTAGGCCCAAAGTGGACAATATCATGTCATTGTGGAGATATCTAAATTCTTTTCGATCTTACAATTGGTATCAGAGCCCAGACTGCCAGAAGGTTTAACCGCCGACTGTGCACAAGAGCTATGGTCTGATTGAGCCATGTGGGTATAATATTAACCTCGAACAAAGAAAGTGAGGACTCTTATGTTCGGATCAAGAGGACCAGACACCAGGTAGGAAGTCATAGTTGCAACTAGGCAAGGAAGTCCTAGTAGGTCGGGTGGACCGAGGGGCAGGAAGACCTGGTGGGTCAAGGATCGGACGTGGGAAGCCTAGGGTCCTTTGTTTGAGGGGGGATTGTTGGGGTTGCAAGGTTGCAAACATAGTCCCATATTAGAAACAGCCGGGTCAGACATCTGGGCAGATCCAGCAGCCTCAAGCTACACCACAACAGAGCAGGCGTAGTCGGTCAGATCAGGGTACATCTGGGGTATCACGTCGGCCTCATAAATCAGGGCAGTCTTCTTCAGGACATTTCCGGTCTCCACAGCAGAACCAGAAACAACCCGCCAGCGACATTCGCTGTTTCAGATGTGGGTCCAGAGATCACATCACCTCAGCATGCTCTCTGGGACAGTCAGTTTGCTTTCATTACAAATTGCCTGGGCATCAGAGCCGTGATTGTCCGCAGAAGACTCAGCATATGACTTCCGGAGGGTCTAATCATGGAGGACAGTCCAGTCATTTCGGAACTTATCGAGGAGGGCGAAGAGCCCAACCTTCGCATGGCCAGCAGCGGAGTGCTTCCCCTGCAGCAGCTGCATTTGGCATGTTCGGACAGGAGTACTCCAGTACTCCCATAGTACCCCAGAGCTCAGTTCCGGGATCTCACTATCTGACGCAGGGGCAGTATCAGCTGCAGCCCCAGCCACAGGCTCAGTACCAGACGCAGTCTCAGCCATCGGTACAGTATCAGTCGCCACCCTCTCAGACTTCTCTGGCGCAGTATCCAACACCGCCTCAGTGGTAGGCTCCTACCCAGACGCAGCCGTCGCAGGCAGCGTTACCACCTCTTGCTCCGCCAAAGACTGGGCGTATTCATGTGATGACCAGAGAGGATGCGCAGCGAGCCGACGGATCCGTTTTCCGCAGTATGATTTCTATTTATGCCTTATCTGCAGATATACTGATAGATACTGGTAGCTCGCATTCTTTTATATCTCGTACTTTTATGCGGGAGATTGGTAGATTACCCACTTGCAGACCCCAGCGATTGACTGTCTCTCTACCGTCTGGTAATACTTTGGGCGTCACCCAAGAGGTCAGAGGTTGCCCGTTAGATTTTGGCAACCTAATACTTACGGAGGATCTTTTGGTATTGGAAATGGTCGATTTTGATATTATACTTGGCATGGACTGTTTGTCAGCATATCATGCCACAGTTGATTGCCAGACGAGGGTGGTCACTTTCCAGCCTCCGAACCAACCCTCGTGGGATTTCACTGGCATCAGAGATGATGGCATATCGATCATTTCGGCGATTCAGGCTCAGAAGCTGCTGTCACATGGCTGTCAGGGTTTTCTGTTATCTTTGATTAGTACTGAGGATAGCAGTAGTTCGCAGCTCTCCGACGTTCCGGTAGTCCGCGAGTATCCAGATGTATTCCCAGAGGAGTTAGCATGTCTGCCTCCCAGAAGGCAAGTGGAGTTCACTATTGAGCTGATTCCGGGGACCGCACCGGCATCGAAAGCTCCTTATCGTATGGCACCGAAAGGGTTGAACGAGCTGAAGGTTCAACTCCAGGACCTTTTGGATAAGGGATTTATTCGCCCTAGTGTTTCTCCATGGGGTTCTCCGGTATTATTTGTCAAGAAAAAAGATGACACCATGAGGTTATGTATTGACTACAGATAGCTGAATGCAGTGACCGTCAGAAATAAATATCCTTTACCACGGATCAAGGATTTGTTTGATCAGCTCAGAGGTACATCAGTGTATTCTAAGATTGATCTGCGATCCGGATATCATCAGCTGAGAGTCAGAGACTTAGATATTCAGAAGACATCTTTCCGTACCAGATACGGTCATTATGAGTTTTTGGTGATGCCATTTGAGCTTACCAATGCTCCAGTGGTGTTTATGGATTTGATGAACCGCATCTTTCTGGAGTATCTTGATCAGTTTGTTATCGTTTTCATTGATGACATATTGGTCTACTTGCGTTCCGAGGAGGAGCATGCACAACATCTTCGCATAGTCTTGGAGACACTTAGACAACACCAGCTGTACGCAAAGTTCAGCAAGTGTGCATTCTGGCTATCCTCAGTCGGTTTTCTGGGACATGTGGTCTCTAGCAGAGGTATTTCAGTAGATCCTCAGAAGATCGAGCCTGTCACCAATTGGGAGCAGCCGAAATCAGTTCAGGAGATCCGCAGTTTTCTGGGACTAGCAGGATATTACCGACGTTTTGTCGAGGGTTTCTCGCGTATTGCTATGCCGCTGACACGTCTTACTAGGAAAGGCGTGAAGTTCATGTGGTCCGAGGATTGCGAGACCAGCTTTCAGGAGCTGAAGCGGAGATTAGTGTCGGCTCCAGTTTTGGTTTTACCTTCTGGAGGGGATGGATTTGTACTCTACACCGATGCGTCTCTTCAGGGTTTGAGCGTTGTTCTGATGCAGCACGACAGGGTAGTCTCTTATGCTTCTCGACAGTTGAAGGAGCATGAGAAGAACTACCCAGTTCATGATCTGGAGTTAGCTGCCATCATCTTTGCTCTGAAGCTTTGGCAGCATCGTTTATACGGTATTACATTTGAGATTCTCACTGATCATAAGAGTCTCAAATATATTTTCACTTAGAAGGAGCTTAATCTCCGACAGAGGAGATGGATGGAGTCCTGAAGGACTACGATTGTACCATTAGCTACCACCCAGGGAAAGCTAATGTGGTTGCAGATGCACTCAGCAAGAAGTCCAGAGGGACTTTGGCTTGGCACCGAGTTTCAGTTACAGACTTGGTTCAGGGTTTCTTCGAGTTAGACCTTGAGGAGCAAGGACATACAGAGCAGGGTATACTTGTTACCATGGTTGCTCAATCGTCGATCAGGACGAGGATCCGAGAGGCCCAGGCTGGTGATCAGCATTTGCAGTTCATTAGCAGTTAGATAGCTTCTGGGCAGCAGACCGAGTTTACACGAGACAAGGAGGGTATTATATACTTCCGAGGCAGATTGTGCGTACCTCAGTCTCATTCGGTCTTATAAGAGCTACTTCAGGAGGCTCATCGCTCTCGATTTACGATCCATCCAGGCGGGACCCGCATGTATCAAGATTTGAGGCGTTCCTACTGGTGGAACGGTATGAAGAAAGACATCGCGGAATTTATAGCTAGATGTCTTGTCTGTCAGCAGGTGAAGGCTGAGCACCAGAGACCTGCCGGATTACTTCAGCGGATTCCTATTCCCGAGTGGAAATGAGAACATATTACTATGGACTTTGTGGTGAGATTGCCGAGGACACGACGAGGCCATGATGCGATTTGGGTAATTGTTGATCGATTAACCAAATCCGCGTACTTCTTAGCGATCCGGAGGACTAATCCCCTGGATCGATTGACAGATCTATATTGCCGGGAGATCATCATATTACATGGTATTCCTTTGACTATCATTTCGGATAGAGACCATAAAAAGACGCCTTTTATTGTAACGACCTGACCCATTTGGCGACCCTCGGGTCGTCGACCGTCGATCGTGTCGTTACTCACTAGGACTTTCCACCCCTGGCCAGTGGATTTTTGCCTCCCCCAGGATTCGAACTCTAAACCTCCAGGCTTAAGTATTAGAGTTTATGAATCCTGGTAACCAAGTGAGATCATCTCCTTAAGTATTAGGATTCATAAACTCTAATACTTAAGTCTGGAGGTTTAGAGTTCGAATCCTGGGGGAGGCAAAAATCCACTGGCCAGGGGTGACAAGTCCTAGTGAGTAACGGCACGGCCAAGGGTCGTCAGTCGACGACATGAGAGGTCGCCAAATGGGCCGACGACATAAGGGCCGCCACAAGGGCCGGGTCATTACAGGGACTATGTTTGCAACCTTGCAACCCTAACATCCTCTTCCTTCATGAATTTAAATTCATCAAATCACTCAATGAGTCTAACTCATTAATCATCAATCTGAATTGACTCAATGAGTCTAATTCGAATTGGACTCAATTCAATAGTTTGATCCAATTGAGTCTAACTCAATGACTCTAATTTAAATTAGACTCAATCCAATGATCCATCATATGAACCCATCTCCAAATCAACTTATAATTCTTTGTGTGTGACACAATATGTTCTCATAACGTTGGCAATGTCTCTAAAAGTATTTTAGATACATAAACAATGAGTGACATCTAGCAAGACATCATTGTTATCCAATTGACGACAATGTTGATATCCAACTTAACATTTTCCATGTTTATTATTTTGTATGACTATCCTTGATCTCTAAGTAGACACACTCAATTAAATAAGCTCAATATCGTATATTGACTCATTTAAGTATGACCATGCATTCTTATGTTCTACTAATCAAGGGGCTCACAGATATCACTTCTGTCATATGGAAGGGATAGATCTCATCTATATCACTCACATCTCTCCGCATAACTTATTACATACCCAGTGATCAACTTTATAGTCCACCTTATTACAAGTGACGTTTACCGATATCAAAGTACACAACTCCTTATGTAGGGAACCGTAATGACTTCAGGTTTAAGGACTATTCATATCAATAGTCACATGAGAATGTTTATGACACTTATATAATGATCCATGAAACATTCTCATGGCGGATCATTTAGTACATATTCTCTAATATATATCAATGTGTCAACTGTCAACCTGATATCTCATATCCATGACTCGTGAGATTAAGTCATCTGTTGACCTACATGCTAGTCTCAACGCATTAATATTGTTCTTGTATATTAATGTTTGATTAGGAATAGTTAAGAGTAACGTTCTATATATCTATTATATTCTACTATCAATTCAACCAGTTGATATGTTATAAACTAAAATCTACTATCCTAAAACATTATTTTACTTATTCATTCGGCACTGAATTGAAGTAATATAATAACCTACTTTGTCTTTTTATTAATTAATAAAATATGATACAAAAATACCTTATCAATCATCTCATAATTGGTACTAGGATTATACTAACACCATAAGCTATATATATAGCTCATGGGGTCACATCTCATCCCTTGTTACACAGTGTTTAGGAGGAGGTATGGGAAGAGGAGGGAAGGGTCAACAAGGGGAGGGGAAATTTAGAACTCTATTTTAGAGGAAGTGAGCTACAGAAAGAAAATGTAAGGAATAATAAGCTTCAACCTTCCTTACCTATGAAACGAAAGAATTTTTTACACCCCAATTTAGGGTGTAAGGAAGGATAAGGGGAATTAATAAAAAAAATTATGTTCCAATTTTATCTCTGTTTTATTATATTAATTCCAAAAAAAATTATTTTAGGTATTATTTACGTCGCAACAAAAAACACTCGCACTGCCCTACTCGAACCACTTGATGCTCGCATATCGTTGACGCCGACGTTGAATTTTACCCTGACGTTTACTTTGATGCCGACTTCGACACTAGCACCGATTTCAACGTCGACTTTGATTTCGATGCCGATTTTAACAAATAAGCTACAATTTCTTGAATGTGTAAGTCTTAACCAATAAATGTATACAAGATGCACTAGGTTCTTGAACGCGTAAGTCTTTAACAAAAGTGAAGGTAATTTTGTAACTTTATATATTTAACTTTCATTACTCTCATTTTCCTCCCAAACATGGTAACACATGTTGTGTTAATGAACCTTCTCTCTCTCTCCCAAACAAGGAGAATATAAATATTTTAGTTCCCCTTCCATTAATGAACCTTCGTTCACCCCATCCAAACAGAGGGTTATATATATATATATACATTCTCAAACCCTCGCCATTATTTTGACCGGCTAATTCACCACCATTTGTTATCAAAAAACTAAAATTGATCACCGGCTAATTCACCACCATTATTTGGACCGTCCGATCAGACGTAGAACTCACCAAGGAAATCAGTGGTCTGGTCAGTCGGACATGCAGTCTCCTTCAACTAGACTTGAGGGGAGACTTGTGATGAGATGATAAAGGGAAGTCGACCTGTCACGAGTTAATTGACACGATGTCGGTCAAAGTCACATCGGGGCTTATGGTTATGCCTATCGATAAAGGAGTGGGCCAGTGGATCACCCGGTCGGTCAGACAAATGGACATCATGGGCCGGTTGGACGAATGGACAACCCGTAGTTGGTTGTTTCGGTCGGTAGGAAAATGAGCCGCTCGGCCTACCCATCCGACAGGTAAGCGAGCCGCTCGGACCAACCGTCCGGCGCAAGAATGACGCTACACAGGAGGAGACGAGAAAATAAAAGAGAATACTCTGTCTATCATCATTGAATATGAAGAAGCTAAGACCAAAAAGAATACTCCATTTATCATTAATGCACAGAAGTCAAGACAAAGAACCTCTGACAATTAATATCATTAAATAAGGGCAGATGAACGATCACAAAGAAAGGTATAAAGGTATGTCAAATATGAGGAAAGGCAAGGTTGATCATTTCTTGATTACTCATTCTCTCTTCTTGATTTTGACTTGAGCGTCGGAGGGTCAACGCCAGGGACCCCTGCCCTGGTTTGGTTTTATTTTATAGGATTGAAGTCTTCATTCCGTCAGTGGTCACCCTATCCCCGGCTTTCTAGTTTCCTTCATTCGGACAGGATCATTGGTGAATCTATAGACTCACTCAATCATGATAATGTTCTTGAACAATTAAGATTTATTGCTGACCATACTGAGGATATCAATAGAGTTGCACTAGACAATACTCTTTCAAACCTCAAACTGATATTGTCTAATATTCAACAAGATATTATCAATTTTATTACCTATTTAACCACTAATTATATTCTTGAAGATTTTAGTGATGAATTATTTATTATATTAGTTAATGAGGCTCATGATGCATATGTTAAAGAGCAAATGACAATTACTTTACGGTTTATAGATGAAAGGAAAAATATTGTTGAACACTCTTTCTAGCCATTATACATGTAAACAACACTACTATCTCATCGCTTAATACTACTATTGATTTTTTGTTGTGCCAACATAAGTTATCTAAATCTAATTTACGAGGGCAAGGATACGATGGAGCTATCAATATGAGAGAAAAATTCAATGACTTAAAAATCACATACGGATTTCTACTTTTTTTGATGTGGTTGTATAGTTGAATAATATTATTGGAGCGTCATGCAAGCGAAGAGACATATTTTGTGAGAAATAATTTTAAAAAGTTATTGAAAAAGTTTACAATGGTGATATTTTCATTAGACAAGGTATGAATCAAGAGAATACATTAAAAATAGTTGAGAGTACATTGTAGGATCGAATAGAGCATTAGAGGGAGGGGGGTGAATAACACATGTCACTTTTTTATGATTTTCAAAAAGTGCGTAGTGGAATAAAAAAAGAGAAACAAGCACAAAGCTAACAACATTTTTTTTTGCTTGGTTCACAGCCTGTGTTGCTAGTCCAAGGTCCACAATCGTTGATCGCTTTCGTTGGATAATCCACTAAAGATTCAATAAGTTTAAACAAATTTGAATATGCACAATAATAAAAGATATTGACAACAGTAGGAATCGAAGATTGATTGTTGTTGTCGGAGCAGTATTTCAGTGTCGTAACAAAGTTTCAGAGTAGCACAAGAGACTTTTGAGCTTAGAAGAATGATGTTCTAAGCTTCTAGTCGAAGGCTTGTTTTATAGGTTCCTCCACTAAGGCACCTATCTGATTCACCTTCATCACGAAGTTATCTAACTTCAGGCGCTTGGACCACTCCCAAGCGCTTGGACCGCTGAAGTGGCTATACAAGGATGAAGCTCTATCCAAGTCACCTTTATCCCTTCTCGGGCTCCTAGAACTCTTCCAGATGCTTGGAAGCTGACGTGTTCTAGCCAACTAAAGTCTACCACCTCACCTTTCGAACAACAACCATTCTAGGTGTTTGGAACCATTCCAGATAACTAGATTAGCTAATTTTCGAGCAGTTGGAACTATTCCAAGGGCTTGGATTAACTTATCCAGAAGCATCTCTTGCATCACAAAGTTAGTAAGAAACCCTAGGTCGGACCTGCATCACAAAGGTATAATAATAAAAATAAGTATAGAATATTTTGACAGTCTGGGGACTGTCCGTTCCTGACTTTTGAATTTCAAATGAAACCCTAGGTCGGACCAACACCTGTTGTTCTTTTCAAGGGAACACATCCTCACTTACTCTTCTCAGGAGAAGTTACATGACTTGCCAAACATACAGTCTTCTAAACCTGTTTGGACTTTCTGCTCGACATATGATCCTTTGACCCTAGGGTTCCCTCTCGATGTCTGGTTCTCCAAACCCATTGAAGTTGTAGACGTATGATCCTTCAGATCCATCTAGACTTCCATCTAGTGTACTCAATTTGCCAGGTCTTCCTGCCTAGTCCCACTGACCAAGACTTTCTTATCCAGTTTCACAGACCAGGACTTCTTTGCTTAGTTACAACTAGGGTTTTTTCCTTTGCCTAGTGTACACTAGGACTTTTGCCTTACCTAGTATCCAGTCAACTTGACTTATTAGGATTTTTTAGTTAAACTACCTATATGGTTAGCCAACCTTGTTAGATTATAACATAACTTAACTTTGAACCATTTGCTAATATCAAAACCAAGTTTGATTATCTAGTACTTCTAGTACTAGTATACACATTGTAGTTCATATTATAATACATTGTTGAGTTTGATATGCTTGTATCATTCAGTTATTGATGTCCCTTTAATTGTTGAAGAAAAGGGAAAAGACCACAAAGGACGCAAACAAATAATCTCTTAGAATTGATGGGAAAATATGAATTCATATTTCAAATGCACTTAATGAAGATGATCTTGAAGTCACAACTGATTTGTTGCAAGCCTTGTAAAGAAAAGGTTAAGATATCGTAAATGTTATGATTTTTGTAAGATCAAGTAAACATCAACCGCAAACCATATGAGATGATGGTTGATATTTGTTATTTAATGATTTTTTTATTTTGTATTAAATATGAGATAGTCGTCTTGCACATGGAAGATCTATGCGCCTTTCATGGGAAATCATGATAAAATATTGAAGGAAAGATAAATCTTTATTATTGATAGATTTGTAACTTCAAGAGTTTAACAATCACTTTAATAAGATGAACACAAAATTATTATTATGTATAATTTATCTTGATCCATCAAATTCATTCTATGTTTATTATAAAAGAAAATTGTTTAGTTTACTTAGTTTTATCATTCGGGTTTTATCATTCGATTTTTCTCTATTAGAGTTAATATATCTTGAGTACCAATTTGATAATTTTATTTTGACATGCAAGGTAGCAATCAATTTTATGAGATTATGGGGATTAGTGAGATTGCTAAAAAGATGGTTTAATTAAAAAATATCAATTGTATTTGATCCTGTCCGAATCGCTGAATCAACGGACGCTGGGCACGTGGCGCTCTCCTGGTTGCTGACGTAGATCTCCGACCGGTCGTACGGCGCTCCGGCGAAACTGAAAAGAAGTCGGGCCGGGAGGGGGTTCCCGGCGACGACCCTCCGACGCTCAAGTCAGGCAAGAGGAAATGCAGAAGTGGCTTCGAATACGGGAGAATGCGTACCTCCGGCGAAGTATGAATGCTCTTATATAGAGCTGTGGGGAGGCTCGGGCACACCTACCGAGGCGTACACCTGTCCTGGTACCATACCTTAGCATGAGTTTGTCAGAGGAACATGCCTGACACCATACTATACAGTCTGATCACCTCTTTGATGGGACAGCAGGTCCTTCCGTCGTACGATTCTATGTATGGTCTGGTCGTCGAACATGCCTGCTGTCAGAAAATGATGTTCCCTAATGTCCCCTTGCCTTTGTCTCCTTTTTCCTGACACCAAGCATTCATCCGCTCGGCAGGCATAGGTCCGACCGGGCGTAAGTATCAGTCTGACCGGGTGCTCAGCTGAGAGTGTTCCACAACAACGATGCTTTATGCTTCGGCCGAGCGGGCTATCCGCTCGGCCCGGTGACCCTTTTCACTATGAGCGTCGGAAACCCGCCCATGGTCGGGTTGTCTTCTGTCCGGCCCGGGAAGCTCCTGGCCGAATGTCAGGTCGCCCCGGCATCCTTCCGTTCGGCTCGGCATGCTTCCGTTCGGCACGGCATGCTTCCGTTCGGCCCGGCATGCTTCCGTTCTGCGCGGCATCCTTCCGTTCGGCCCAGCATCCTTCCGTTCGGCCCGGCATGCTTCCGTTCGGCGCGAACTTGGGGTTGACCTCCACGTGTCTTTGACCCTCCGCTCATGAGGGTCCCCCGTCCTTACCACCGGATCACATGCCTCCCCTTCAAGTCTAGTCGAAGGAGGCGCATAGTCCGACTGACTGGACGCCCGTAGTGCCGAGCGGCGCATCCAAGAAACCATCCTCTGCTTCTCCTCGTTAATCGCCTCTCATCCCACCTCTCTTGCGTTTTGCAAGGGATTTCTCACGAAGTATTTTGTATAGCTAGTCCGCTCGGCTGAATATATCTCGTTTCGCAAATGGGATTTTCGCCAGATGTTTACGGGGTACTCTTGGTAACCCGCCCGCTTGCACACTTGGTCCGCTGGACTCGCTTAGTTGAATACATGCATGGCTTTAACTGGAATTACCGCTAAACAGCATTACTTCCGGCCGGAGGGTTTATACTCGCTGGCACGACTCTCGATTTTTAACGTCGGATCTCGACAGTCTTCCGCTCGGAGGGTTTATAGTCGCCAGCTCGACTCTCGATTTTTAACGTCGGAGCTCGACGGTCTTTCGCTCGGGGGGTTTATAGACGCCGGCTCGTCTCTCGATTTTTAACGTCGGAGCTCGACGGTCTTCCGCTCGGAGGGTTTATAGACGCCGGCTCGTCTCTCGATTTTTAACGTCGGAGCTCGACGGTCTTCCGCTCGGAGAGTTTATAGACGTCGGCTCGTCTCTCGATTTTTAACGTCGGAGCTCGACGGTCTTCCGCTCGGAGGGTTTATAGACGCCGGCTCGTCTCTCGATTTTTAACGTCGGAGCTCGACGGTCTTCCGCTCAGCGGGTTTATAGACGCCCGCTCGTCTCTCGATTTTTAACGTCGGAGCTCGACGGTCTTCCTCTCGGGGGGTTTATAGACGCCGGCTCGTCTCTCGATTTTTAACGTCGGAGCTCGACGGTCTTCCGCTCGGCGGGTTTATAGACGCCGGCTCGTCTTTTAACGTCGGAGCTCGACGGTCTTCCGCTTGGAGGGTTTATAGACGCCGGCTCGTCTCTCGATTTTTAACGTCGGAGCTCGACGGTCTTCCGCTCGGCGGGTTTATAGACGCCGGCTCGTCTCTCGATTTTTAACGTCGGAGCTCGACGGTCTTCCGCTCGGCGGGTTTATAGATGCCGGTTCGTCTCTCGATTTTTAACGTCGGAGCTCGACGGTCTTCCGCTCGGCGGGTTTATAGACGCCGGCTCGTCTCTCGATTTTTAACGTCGGAGCTCGACGGTCTTCCGCTCGGAGGGTTTATAGACGCCGGCTCGTCTCTCGATTTTTAACGTCGGAGCTCGACGGTCTTCCGCTCGGCGGGTTTATAGACGCTGGCTCGTCTCTTGATTTTTAACGTCGGAGCTCGATGGCCTTTAAGGCTAACTTTAACCCTGTCGTTCGGCGAAACCATGCGCCATCCTTAATCATTTTTTGCTTCCTGCATTACAAATACATAGGCGACCAAAGTACATGAGAAATTACATTAGCGCACCTCTCATCCCACTCGATACGGCTGGAGGTGGTTCGCTCGGCCATCCTCTTTCCCCTTGAATGCCGATCGGATCGTTATCTCGGCCCCTTGGTGAGATGTCCTCCGGTCGAAACTCGGCTTCCGCTCGGCCTCCTGACTCTGACGTCGCTTGTTGCTCCATCCGCTCGGCTTGCGCCTTCTGTTTCTGTTGCTCCACAAGCTTAACGGCTCTTGCCTCGATCAGAGCGTCGAGCTCCTCCATGGAGAGCATCACCGTATGCGGTCGTCCAGCTTCATCCATTGCTTCCGCTCGGATGCAGGTGCGTTCCCACAGACGGCGCCAAATTGATCTTGTCCGAATCGCTGAATCAACTGACGCTGGGCACGTGGCGCTCTCCTGGTTGCTGACGTAGATCTCCGACCGGTCATACGGCGCTCCGGCGAACCTACAAAGAAGTCGGGCCGGGAGGGGGTTCCCGGCGACGACCCTCCGACGCTCAAGTCAGGCAAGAGGAAATGCAGAAGTGGCTTCGAATACGGGAGAATGCGTACCTCCGGCGAAGTATGAAGGCTCTTATATAGAGCTGTGGGGAGGCTCGGGCACACCTACCGAGGCGTACACGTGTCCTGGTACCATACCTTAGCATGGGCTTGTCAGAGGAACATGCCTGACACCATACTATATAGTCTGATAACCTCTTTGATGGGACAGCAGGTCCTTCCGTCATACGATTCTATGTATGGCCTGGTCGTCGAACATGCCTGCTGTCAGAAAATGATGTTCCCTAATGTCCCCTTGCCTTTGTCTCCTTTTTCCTGACGCCAAGTGATAACCATGATTTTGCTACATTATTTTAATTCATTATGCATGTTTTTATTGGACTATTCACAGCATAATCTCACATTTAGATTGCATTTCATAATTTGCATGTGATCTTGGACTTAATTACAAATTAGCCTATTTTCATGGTGTTTTGGTGCTAATATTTGTTTATTATTTTGTAGGCATCAAAAGGGTCATGGACCCGATCAAATCAGACCGCATTTGGGCTCAAATCAAGGGCTTAACGAGGCGATCAAACCTTGGAGCATTATGGACCGTCCATTGAAGATCAAGCAGATCTGAGCCATCCGTTGAAGATCCGGCTCATCCAATCTAATGAGGAGTACATCTGGACCATAGATGAAGATCAGTACCCTTTGATCCAGATCTGGGATGTTTTCCACCGTTGATCAAGCGCCGAGAATCCTCAGCCGTCCGATCAGAACTGAAGTGATTTAAAACCCGCGTGAGAAGCTACAGTGCCTGAGCCCGGTCTCGCGATTTCTCCACTGTAGCGTCGCCTTCTTCGCGCGACGGCCGCAGCTCCCCATCCTCTTCCAGATCTACTTCTCAGTGAGTCTCATTAGCGTCGGAGCTTCCATCCGTTGGCTTCCAAGTTCTGATCCTCTGTACGCGCCGGCGATTTCCTCTCCGGAGCTTAGATTTGTTTGGATATTCTCTCTGTTTCAGCCATCATCGAGGAGATCTTTGGTGATAGTGGCTCGCTCTCAATCTGAGAGCATTGATCCAGAGAATCCAGATTTCAGATCTGCAGAATTTAGAGCTTGGCAGATTCAATCTTCACCAGCTTTTCCGGGAAGATTTTCTTTGGTGCTGGATGAGATTGTACTGAGTTGGTGGTCGAGAGTTCCTTTTTCATTCATGTTCCTTGTGTGACGGCAAGGAAAGACTTGTTGGAAGAGTAGATTTGGATAGAGATGGTTTAGATTTAGATTTTACAGTTTATTGTTTCTGCAAATTCTGTTTTCATGAGATGTTGTTTTCGTTTTTTTGAATTCCTGTTCTTTGAATCATTCAATTTCGTTTCTGCAATAAATTCTGTTGCATCTGTTTCTTTGATTAGAAACGGTTTAGATTCATATCCTGCAATTTATGAATTCCTGCATTATTGCTTTCTTAGATTTTGCTATTAACCTTCTTGTTTTCTAAATCTGAATTGTGTAGTTCTGATTTTGTTACTTTAGATTGCTTTTGTGCAATTCAATTCCATTTTCTCTTTTATTGTTACAGTTTAAGTTTTAATTTCTGCAATTCCAGTTTAGTATCAAATTGCTGCACATGTCATTTCTGAAATCTCACTTCTGATATATCCCTTTTAGCTTCTTAGTCATAGATTATGTTATTTTTCCTTAGTTAGGATTTGATTACTGCTCAAGACCAGATTTATTAGTTGCATTTTAATTCGCAATCTAGGATGTGAAGCAAAACTGATCATTCCCATTTTATCAGAAGAAAACCTCAAAAGGAGAATAATGCTAGTCTAATTTCAAACATTCTACTATTAGTTTCCTTGTGAGATTCGACTTGGGACTCCATATTACACGAGATTTACTAAAGTTAATTGAGTCCTTAACTTTTATTAATTTGATGTGCCACGTGACATGAAAATGGTAAACACCAAATTTTGGCGCCGTTGCCAGGGAAGGCTAACTAGTAGTGTGTGTTGATTTTAGATTGATCATTGAGTGATTTTATTTTGTTAGCATGTTGATTGATTTGATTGCTTATTTCTCTTTTGTAATTTCATGTTGGGTTATTCTTGAATTTTTAAGTGCTTTTACTGTTCATACTTTCATGTGTTTGAAACTTTATGCTCTTGAGTCTTCTAACATTGAGTTCTAGTGTTGTAGTGAAATACAGGAGATTTCTTTAGCATGGATCCATATTTTCAGAATTTTGGAGGTGGAATGGAGAATTATCATTTTTCAACCTGAGTATCAAATTTACCCAAACATGGATCAACAAAATAGGTATGAGTCATTTTCAAATGGTTTTAATGCTAATTGGGTGGATAATTCATATTTCAGGTATGAAAGTGCACAAGGATTATTTATTGAGCCATATCCTACTTATCAGAGTTCATATGGGTTCCAAGAAGTTTTAACAAATTTTTTCCCACAACCTTTTCAACAAAACGATCTTCAGATGGATGAATCAACATGGAAACTCAAGGAGATCATGCAACAAATGAGTGAGTATCAAGAGCAGCAATTTTCAAGGATACAGAACATACAGAGTCAGATAGACCAAATTGCATCAACCATCAATCAGCTGCAAGCACAAAACTCCAGTGGAGAGATGGAAAGTAGCGATTCTGTCAAGCCTGGCCCTACTTCCATTAATTCACATAATTTTTCTAATATTTTTTGTGATGATTATGTAATTATGCAAATTTATGGTCCTAATGATTTTGTTGTTGAAGATGTTATTAGTGATTCAGGTTCTGAACATGTTTTTGAAGATGATTTAAGTGTAGGGGAATGCTTACTGGAAGCATTACCTCAAGAATCACCAAGAGTTGAAGATGTAAGTGTAGAGACTTGTGCTATGGAGCCAAGTACCCAAGAATCACTACATGAGGATGAACATTCACAAGAAAAAGAGTTTGAGCTATATATTGATGAGAAAGAGGTAACAATCACCACTCTAGGTACCTTCCAAGATGAAAAGGTGAGTATTATTTGTGATTCATCAGAAAATTTAACAGAGGTACCATTCATTGATTTCATTAGTTGTGATTCATTCTTTGCTAAATTTTCTACCCACACTAATAATCTCCTATTTTCTTTTTACCCCACATGCGTGTGGGAGTTGGTTTCTTGTATTGATGTTGTAGGAGAATACAAGCTCCCGGAGTGGATGCTTGAACTGAACCGCCTAAGACCTCCGGAAAGAATTTGCGATGGAAAAATGAAGAATAAAAAGAATTTTTGTGGAACCACAATTACACCACTACCGGTGTGGATTTTATTGCTAAATCTTCTTCGACCACCGGAATTAAAGGGGAGTTAGTTTTAATTTCACTTTCTTTTACATTTTAATTCATGCTTTGTTAATAAATTCTTGCTTCACATGTTTCTTTAGTTTCATACTTAGTAATTGCATTTTATTTCCACACTTTGCTTTTATACTTTGCATTTTGATTAGTACATAGCATTTTATTTTGAATAAAATCTCCATGGGAATTTTCTAGTAATATTTTTAAGATGGTAAAGGCTTCTTAAATTTGATCATCAATATTAGGTCATGTGATATGATTGGATGCTTTTCTTACATGATATTGGTTAATTTGGTGGTGGATGCTAATTTGATCAATTGAGCTTGATTGCATAAATTATACCTAGAGAGGACCACTTAAAGCCTACACTTCATTAATTTCTTTGTGTGGCATGCACTCATAGCAAATTAAACTCTAGAACTTGCTTAATTTCTTTTCAAAGTCACAATAGCATGTGTATGCATGGAAATGAAGGATACTTTTTCATTCTTGTTCCCTCATCATTTCCCATCTCTTACCCCATAATTCTCTTAAAATATTTTCCTCTTGCATTTTATCCTTTTATTACCTTTGCTTGCTCTATTTTGTTGAGAGTTTTGGATTAAGTGCTTGATGAATTAACTTGACTAGATGGACAAAAGAGTAAGTGTGGGGGAAGATTGGTATATATTTGAGGATGATGAAGGTTTTAGATGGCTTTGTGAGAATTGATCTGTGATTTTCAAGCATGACATGGAAATGACAAGAGTTTTTCAGTTGTATGATTTATTGGAATTGTTAGAGCATTATCAAGTGCCCTAATTGCCTAAGGCAGTGAGGTTTACTGATAGACACAGTACACTAAATGTGTGTTGCTATTGGGAGGCAATAATGAAGTGAATAACTTCATGGAAAGAATAGTGATACTTAAGTGCAGAAATTGAGAAGTTTTATCAAGCACTTTGATGCAGGAAGGTTATTGAATTCTTTGATGTTATTGATCAACTTCTGATAGCCAATCTTGAGCAGGGGCAGAAATGAACGAATTTTGCAGGGAAATAGAAGAGGCAATTCTGTGGTTAGAGCTGTTTGTTATGAGTCAAAAGTTGAGCTGTGAATTGGATTGAAAACTGTTTGTGCCAATTCTGTGGAATATTCTGTTCAGTAAGTTTGATAGTAGTAAAGAAAAAAAACAGAGTGTAGCTGTAGTAGTGAGGAAATATCTAAGAGTTGTGTAAGTTATTCCAATCGAAGTGTTGATACTTAACTTGGTATTCCTTTAAAGAAACTGAAGTTTGAAACCATGAATTTTCAGAAGCTGCAACTAATGATTCACTGAAATCAGATTGCTGGGAAATAGGCAATGAATTCTGAAATTTGATTCAGCAGAAAATCAAAATAACAAAGTGCCAAGCTTTAAATCATACCTTGAATTTGATTCCTCATTGATTCAGTGCTAAATGAGAGCTTCTTTCAAACGTAACTGAAATGCAGAAATCAGGAGTAGTGTGCAAGAGAAAAGCAAGAAAAAATTCAGTTGTGTGCTAGATTCTGTTATAAGTATCCAGCAGAGTTCATTTCTTTTGCTACTGGACATAGAATCTGTTGGTGAATTGCTGCAAGAGTTGATGTGGATCTGATCAGCATTGTTTCAAAGCAAAGCTCCAATCATTTCAGTGCTAATGAACCCTTTATTTAGCTTAACTCTCCATGGATCAAGAGAAACTGAAAGTGGCATCTGTTATGGGAAATTTGAAGTTGAATATCTGATATGAATTTAGTATGGTTTCAGTCTTGAAGATTGAATCTGTATTGGAAATTGCAAGGTGGGAAATCAATTAATATGATGCTGGAATTTTTGGTGGCCAAGGAAATGAATGCTCCACTGAAATATGGTGAGAATTCAATGAGGATTCTAAAAGGAAGAATAGAAGAATTAGAAGAAAGCTGAATGAAAGAAATAGAACTTTAGTCATGGTGTATCAAGTTGGTACCAAAAGCTTATTAACAGTATTCAAATCTACCTCTGAAACTGAATTTGAAAAGAAGGTTTGGATTTGATTCTATTCTTTACTTTGCGTTTCTGAAAATTGCAGATTTTAGAATGTAATGGAATGCTAGTTTTGCCTCTGATCAGCATTGTTTATGATTCAATTTCTTAATAATTCAGTGCTATATGGAAATCTTATTGGCAGTTGCAATTTCAATGATGAAATCAGTAAGTTTAGTTGAGTTAGGATGCTGATCAAGATCTGAATCAGTGAGTTTTGGTGACTATTAGAAGTGTTATGTGGAAGTGGATCATGGATGCATGCATAATTCGATGGAATTGTATTGCTGGAATTGTTCAACTCCATTGTAGAAAAAAATTATTGTAGAATGCTTATTATTGCTGTTGAATGAATGTGGAATTCAGTGGTGTGATTCCTGTGAATTCTGTAACATGAACTTCTACAGAGATGAAATTAATCTGGATACCAGAGATTGGTTTAGAATCTGATGTAAAAGGGCTATTGTAGAGTATTGATAAATGAAGATCTCGCATCTTTTAGGAGCTGATGATGTTGATTCCAAAAGGCCAAGTGCTATTGCCATGTGCTATCTGATAATGCTTTCTTTCTCAGCATAATCTAAATTTTGTACCAAGGTCTGAACCTTTTCCTAGCTACCATGTGTTTTTTTAAATTAAATTTTGGATCGCCTGCAGAACTTAACACGTTTGATCCAAAACTTAATCTATTTGTTCTTTTAGGTTTTGACTTGGATCTCCTGCGGAACTTAACACGTTCGACCCAAGTCACCTTAAGTTATTAATTTCATTAAATATTAATTTCCATAATTGGTTCCCAGTACTGACGTGGTGAGGCACATGACCTTCTTGGATATGAGAGCAACCACCACTGACTAGACAAAACCTTTTATAGAAAGCTAATATTTAATTTCCTAAAATAACTTTAGGTTAACCGAAAAGAATAATCAAATCACAAGGAAAAATAAAACAAAAGAACACAACATCGAAAACCATATTCGAAATACTAGAATCTTAAGCCTCTTGTATTTGGTATTATTTCCAAAAATAACTAGTATGATGCGGAAAGAAAAATTACTAGTTATACCTTTTAGAAAAACCTCTTGATCTTCTACCGTATTCCTCTTCTAACCTCGGACGTTGTGTGGGCAACGATCTTCCGAGATGAGAAACCACCAACCACCTTCTTCTCCTTCTAGCTAGGTTCAGCCACAAAGAAGCTTTACCAAGGATGAAGAACAAAACACCAACCAAGCTCCAAGAGATGCAAGCTTTCTCTCCTTCTTCTTCTTCTTCTCCAAGTAGTATCCGGCCACCGCAAGAGCTCCAAGGGGAGAGAGAGGTTCGGCCACCACAAGAGGAAGAGAGGGAGAGGATGATGATGATGGCCGGCCACACCAAGGAACAAAAGAGGGAGAGAAACAATAGAGGTTGTGTGTCATGAAGGCACCCTCACCCCTTCTTTTATATTCCTTGGCCTAGGCAAATTAGGAAATTTAATTACAATAAAATTTCCTTAATTTCCTTGACATGATTTAATTGAGAAAAATAAAATAAAATTTCCCCAATTAAATTCGAATGGCCGGCCATATCATGAAATCAAATTAGACAAGTTTCAATCAACAATTAAAACTTCCTAATTTGTTTCTGGAAATTTTAAAATTAAAATTTCTCTTTAAAATCTCTTCATGGTTGATAAAAAGAAATTTCCATAATTTTAATTTTACAACATGTGAATAATTTTTAAAGAGAAAATAAAATATCTCACCAATCTACAAATAAGGAAAAAGATCTAATCTCTTTCTTTAATCTTTTGTAGATCTTTTACAAGAGAGATAATTTAATTTTAATTCTCTTTAATAAATTATATCTTCCACATAATAAAAATTAAAATTAAAATTCTTTTTTTTTTTAATTTGGCCCCTCAAGCTAGGGCCGGCCACCCCAATTTATACCTAGGCCGGCCCTAGCTTGGTTTCCAAGCTAGCTTGGCCAGCCCCCTTTGGGTGGGTATAGAAGGTGGATATAGTACTCTATAAATAAGAGGCTATGATAGGGACCGAGAGGAGGAATTGATTTTGGTCTCCCGATAAAATTAAGCATCCCGTGTTCGCCCCGAACACACAACTTAATTTTATCAATAATAATTCATTCCACTAGAGAACTATTATTGAACTACCGCACCAATCCCAAATTACATTTTTGGGCTCCTACTTATTATGAGTGTGTTAGTCTCCCTGTGTTTAAGATATCGAATGTCCACTAATTAAGTGAGTTACTGACAACTCATTTAATTAATATCTTAGTCCAAGAATAGTACCACTCAACCTTATCGTCATGTCGGACTAAGTCCACCTGCAGGGTTTAACATGACAATCCTTATGAGCTCCTCTTGGGGACATTATCAACCTAGTATCTCTAGGACACAGTTTCCTTCTATAATCAACAACACACACTATAAGTGATATCATTTCCCAACTTATCGGGTTTATTGATTTATCGAACTAAATCTCACCCTTTGATAAATTAAAGAAATAAATATCAAATATATGTGCTTGTTATTATATTAGGATTAAGAGCACACACTTCCATAATAACTGAGGTATTTGTTCCTTTATAAAGTCAGTATAAAAGAAACAACCTCAAATGGTCCTACTCAATACACTTTAAGTGTACTAGTGTAATTATATAGTCAAGATAAACTAATTCCTAATTACACTACGACCTTCCAATGGTTTGTTCCTTTCCATTTTGGTCGTGAGCTACTGTTTATAATTTATAAGGTACTGATAACATCATCTTCTATATGTGACACCACATACTATGTTATCTACAATATAAATTAATTGAACAACTACAAACAAATGTAGATAATTTGACCAAATGTGATTCTTTATTCAAAACAAATGTTTACAAAAGCTTAGGCTTTCAGTATACACTCCAACAAAAGCACCACAGGAATAGAGACAGAGAAAAATCAGAACCTGCAGCAGGAAAGAAAATGATAACAACGTTCAAGAGTGTCATGTAATTGGCATTTATTATTGAGTTTCTATTGTCCGAGACGGCCAATGATTTAAGTGTGGGGGAGGAAGCTCTTCTCCATGAGATGATTTAAGATTATTTTTGAGTTTCGAATGCTGGAATTTAAGTGGAACAATGAAAAACAGTGAGGAAATTTTTTTTTGAAAATTTTGGCACATCAAGAGAGTATCAAGTGGAAGATAGAGTATCAAGATTCTTTGTTTGCCATCAAATTGAAGGGGAGTTTAGCTTGATCTCTTATATTGATAATGACAAATGGTATTCATCTTTTACACATCAAAATTGGTCAACTCATCAAGTATATTCCTCCAATACTCTCATCTTCTCAATTTTTCATTGAATTCTTTTCTTTTGCCATTTCATTCACTTTCATTGTTCTTCTTGATTCCATTTCAATTCTTGATGATAAAATCCTTTTGATTAATGTATGCTATGTTTTATGGTGGTGGAGAATTAGAAAATAAGCAAGCTTATAGTAGTGAAATGTTGTGAGTGACATTGAGTGAGCTCCACTTTATATACATGCTTGAGTGTGAGAGCTAGAATAGGTAAATTCTTGTGAGTTTGCAACTTGCTTAATTTTTCAATTGAATTGAAACTACCATACCTACTGATTATTGTCTGGATTGTATTCATGAATGTTTGTGATCTTTAAGATGATCTTAGTTAAATTCTTTTTACTATCTTCTAAGTATTGCTAGGGAATTTGCGTGGAGATGATTTTAGATTTTATTGACTTGTACGGGACGTCCAAGGCTAAGTGTGGGGGATTTGATAACCATGATTTTGCTACGTTATTTTAATTCATTATGCATGTTTTTATTGGACTATTCACAGCATAATCTCACATTTAGATTGCATTTCATAATTTGCATGTGATCTTGGACTTAATTGCAAATTAGCCTATTTTCATGGTGTTTTGGTGCTAATATTTGTTTATTATTTTGTAGGCATCAAAAGGGTCATGGACCCGATCAAATCAGACCGCATTTGGGCTCAAATCAAGGGCTTAACGAGGCGATCAAACCTTGGAGCATTATGGACCGTCCATTGAAGATCAAGCAGATCTGAGCCATCCGTTGAAGATCCGGCTCATCCAATCTAATGAGGAGTACATCTGGACCATAGATGAAGATCAGTACCCTTTGATCCAGATCTGGGATGTTTTCCACCGTTGATCAAGCGCCGAGAATCCTCAGCCGTCCGATCAGAACTGAAGTGATTTAAAACCCGCGTGAGAAGCTACAGTGCCTGAGCTCGGTCTCGCGATTTCTCCACTGTAGCGTCGCCTTCTTCGCGCGACGGCCGCAGCTCCCCATCCTCTTCCAGATCTACTTCTCAGTGAGTCTCATTAGCGTCGGAGCTTCCATCCGTTGGCTTCCAAGTTCTGATCCTCTGTACGCGCCGGTGATTCCTCTCCGGAGCTTAGATTTGTTTGGATATTCTCTCTGTTTCAGCCATCATCGAGGAGATCTTTGGTGATAGTGGCTCGCTCTCAATCTGAGAGCATTGATCCAGAGAATCTAGATTTCAGATCTGCAGAATTTAGAGCTTGGCAGATTCAATCTTCACCAGCTTTTCCGGGAAGATTTTCTTTGGTGCTGGATGAGATTGTACTGAGTTGGTGGTCGAGAGTTCCTTTTTCATTCAGGTTCCTTGTGTGACGGCAAGGAAAGACTTGTTGGAAGAGTAGATTTGGATAGAGATGGTTTAGATTTAGATTTTACAGTTTATTGTTTCTGCAAATTCTGTTTTCATGAGATATTGTTTTCGTTTTTTTGAATTCCTGTTCTTTGAATCATTCAATTTCGTTTCTGCAATAAATTCTGTTGCATCTGTTTCTTTGATTAGAAACGGTTTAGATTCATATCCTGCAATTTATGAATTCCTGCATTATTGCTTTCTTAGATTTCGCTATTAACCTTCTTGTTTTCTAAATCTGAATTGTGTAGTTCTGATTTTGTTACTTTAGATTGCTTTTGTGCAATTCAATTCCATTTTCTCTTTTATTGTTACAGTTTAAGTTTTAATTTCTGCAATTCCAGTTTAGTATCAAATTGCTGCACATGTCATTTCTGAAATCTCACTTCTGATATATCCCTTTTAGCTTCTTAATCATAGATTATGTTATTTTTCCTTAGTTAGGATTTGATTACTGCTCAAGATCAGATTTATTAGTTGCATTTTAATTCGCAATCTAGGATGTGAAGCAAAACTGATCATTCCTATTTTATCAGAAGAAAACCTCAAAAGGAGAATAATGCTAGTCTAATTTCAAACATTCTACTATTAGTTTCCTTGTGAGATTCGACTTGGGACTCCATATTACACAAGATTTACTAAAGTTAATTGAGTCCTTAACTTTTATTAATTTGATGTGCCACGTGACATGAAAATGGTAAACACCACCAAGCATTCATCCGCTCGGCAGGCATAAGTCCGACCGGGCGTAAGTATCGGTCTGACCGGGTGCTCAGCTGAGAGTGTTTCATAGCAACGATGCTTTATGCTTCGGCCGAGCGGGCTATCCGCTCGGCCCGGTGACCCTTTTCACTATGAGCGTTGAAAACCCGCCCATGGTCGGGTTGTCTTCTGTCGGGCCCGGGAAGCTCTTGGCCGAATGTCAGGTCGGCCCGACATCCTTCCGTTCGGTCCGGCATGCTTCCGTTCGGCCCGGCATGCTTTCGTTCGGCGCGAACTTGGGGTTGACCTCCACGTGTCTTTGACCCTCCGCCCATGAGAGTTCCTCGTCCTTACCACTGGATCAGTATTCTTTTGGTATATTTAAGTATTGTTTTTATCCGTTATAATTACAACAGGGAGTATTTTCAATAATAAAATAATTAAAACTCCACTTCATAATCGGTTGGATGATAAGATGATAACATTATTAGTTGGTATCATATATTAAGAGTAAAACATGAATTTTTTAAAAAATATTATTATAAAAACACACGAATTTATATATAAATTTTATTATACATTATGTTAAATTAATTATTTTGATTTATCGAATTCGATCTGATTGGAAATCTTGGTACGCCACTAATTAGAACATATATGCATGTTTGGCAAAATTTAGTTTTTTTAATGAATATTGAAAAAAAAAAAGTTGATTTGAATTTAACAGTCCGAACTCGCGATCGAATTAGTAAAAGGCCAGGTTGCACGTGAAGGCACCGGAACCGGAGCCACTTTATTGGAAATGAAGACGTCAGCAAGACGGTAGATCTTTCAAATATCGACCAAGTCACTCCCAATTCAATTGGACACCGTTCTTAAGATTCAATTTAGTGCAGCGTAATTTACTATTAAATCCAGCTCAAATACAGGCTTGATCGAATACACACCACGCGTAGCGAATCCAGGCTGCGACAGGTAAGCCAACCACGTGTCCAGTCAAAGTGACACGCGCTGGGTCGGCCGCCGCCACTGTCCGCCAAAATCTCGGGAATACGTGTCTGGCTACTGCCAATCCAGCGCGGCACAAGAGGGGAATCGAACACAGTGACGTCCGGCAGACAGACACACATATGTCATCTGCTCTTCCACCTCCAGACTCGGGCGTTCGACACGTATCCGGTCGGGAAATCCGAATGTCTTTTAAAATTCAACGCCGGTTTAGAAAATCATTCATGCACGTGTCCGAAGTGCCTGCCGCCCTACGCCCTACAACAATCATGAATCACCTCCACGACGCCCACCATAAATAATCCAGCAGCGGAGTCGCAACCGATACGAACTACGGAGATCAGCTCGAATCAGGAAGACGAGATGAAGGGGAGAATCGACGACGCCGAGGCCGGGCTGCAGCTGCCGCCGGGGTTCCGCTTCCACCCCACCGACGAGGAGCTGGTGCAGCACTACCTCTGGCGGAAGATCGCCGGCCACCGCATCCCCGCGCCCATCATCGCCGAGGTCGACCTCTACAAGCACAATCCGTGGGACCTTCCAGGTCAGCGATTCCATCCAGCGCCCAACTCTTCCTCTGTTTTTTCTTTCTTTCTATTTGCCTAATTTGATTTCTTGGGTGCGTTTACGCGAACAGGGTTGGCGTTGTATGGGAACAGGGAGTGGTACTTCTACACGCCAAGGGACCGGAAGTACCCCAACGGCTCCCGGCCGAACCGGGCCGCCGGGAGAGGCTACTGGAAGGCCACCGGAGCTGATAAGCCGGTGGCGGTGCCCGGCAGCATCGGCCGTACTCTGGGGATAAAGAAGGCTCTGGTCTTCTACCAAGGGAAAGCGCCCAAAGGGATCAAGACTGATTGGATCATGCACGAGTACCGCCTGATAGATTCCAGTCAATTACCGGCGAACAAGAGAGGCGGCAGCAAACGAGTAAGTCAAGTCTCCTATTCAATCGCTTCCTCTTCGAGATCAACTACTTTAGTAAGCCAATTGAAACTGACCGGACTCTTTCCTGTGCAGTTGGATGAGTGGGTGTTGTGCCGCTTGTACCACAAGAAGAACAGCTGGGACCAGATGCAGAAAAGGAGAGAGGCAGCAGCAGCATCATCCTTTGGAACAACAATGGAGTTGTCATCGAACTCTAGTCTCTGGACTGCCGAATCGGATGTCGAATCCAGAAATCGAATCCAGCCGGCAGGAATCAACCCATATCAGGTTTCTGAAGCAATTCATGATCAGCAGGGCAGAGCTGTAAATCCCACGAGCAGCAGCCTTCAAATGGTGGAAGGAATGAAAGAGGAGACAGATTGGATCATGGACTTGAACTTCGAAGGTTTTCAGAGTTCCATGGCAGAACTTGGATCCACATCTGAAATTGATGTCTCAGACCAGCAATACTACTATTCCACTTCGAGCTCGCTGCCGTATTGGAATTAGAGGGGAGACCGATTCGTTTATGTGTACATAGCATTGGTTAGAGGGGGAAAACACATGAGAATAAGAGATTCATTTTGTTAATTTGTTTGTTTGTGTTCTCACTTCAAAGAAGATGGCGGAATGGATTTACATTGTCGTAGAGGATTTGCTAGCTTTGCGAGAATGATTCTAATTTTGATGTAATAAATGGATAAAAGTAGGTTTATGCGCATTATTTTTACTGATTGCACTACAGCGTCATCAGAATTCCTCTATCTAACAGCCGTCGGATCACGGCATAACAGTCTGATGACCGCCCGATCTCGCCAGTGCTTTTGATTGCGATTTGTCGGTTAGCGAGGGAGCGCCAGAGAAGGAAAAGAAGCAGACGGAAGAAGAATTCCTAGCCCAAAACTGTTTTTGAATCGTTCTATAGGTTTCATAGAAAATTTGTGCTTTTGATTTATTAGCATATTTTCCCGGAGTTCTAAATGATGATGTCTGAAATGGGTGAACACATGTTGATTGGGTCAATGATATGTAAAGGTTAGGTAGTAAAGCTCCAAGCAATTGAACCATGAATGTTATATGTAGATATTTGTCGACGTTTAGTCTTCTTTGATGGAAAGAAGATGGCTTGGAATAGGAACAATATTAGTGGAGAAAGGAAACTAAAGAAAACGTACTAGTACTAGTGTCAGTGTGGATAAACACCAACTAAAATTGGAGCTTCTAGGTTAACAATAAAGCACCTTTTTGAAGCCGCAATGGTTTTGGACCTCATTTGATGAACTGATTGTAGGCGAGAGACCCCTTTTTGAAATAGATGATAGTAGATCTTGAAGTAGTATTGTTATTCACAAAATCAATCAGCTTCTTTATCTGCACCATGAGACCAATAGTTGAGGTAATAGTCTTCTTTTTTTTTTAAAAAAAAAACATAATAAAATGGTATTTCCAAAATCTTTGGAGATAACCTTTACCAAAACCACTTGTCTCTCAAACTATTACGTCAAATGTGTTTTAGAACTACTGTTCATTGTTGCTAATTGAAGATGAAGAGAAAGGTATAGTATTCAATTCAAGAGAACGGTAAAACAAGTGCTAGGCCTTTTGTAGTCAGATCTCTGATCTAATTAGTGACATCTCCACTCTTCAGTACTTGGCACTAGCAAAGATGTTTGATTATTCATTACACAAACCGCACGTGGTAGATACTCCACGCTGATCATAGAGTTTATCGAATAATGCCACAAGCTTTACATTTATTCAATTTTGTATGGCACCTATTAGTATGTTTGATCAACGTGTTCAATTTTTTATTCAAGCTTTACATTTATTCAATTTTTTATTGACGTGCCGATGTAGGAATTGATTTCCTGCATTGCTGTCTTCGCCCCTATCGAAAGAAAGAAAGCCCATGCATGAATCACCTGTCTTGGTGTATGTCGGTCTCTCCATAGTAGTTTATATTTATATTGAATATATATATTGGATGTAAAGACCAAAATATATATATATATATATATATATATATATATATATATATATATATATATATATATATAATTATTATAATACAGTGATGAAAAAACGAGATCTACCAAAAGATGGATCAAAGTAATAATATATATATATATATATATATATATATATATATATATATATATATATTTATTTATTTATTTATTTATATAATTATTATAATACAGTGATGAAAAAACGAGATCTACCAAAAGATGGATCAAAGTAATAATATATATATATATATATATATATATATATATATATATATATATATATATATATATATATATTTATTTATTTATATATTTATTATAATACATTGATGAAAAAAAAGATCTACCAAAAATGTAATATATATATATATATATATATATATATATATATATATATATATATTTATTTATTTATTTATTTATTTATATAATTATTATAATACAGTGATGAAAAAACGAGATGTATCAAAGATGGATCAAAGTAATAAAGAATGATTGACATGAAGATTAAAGTCAAAAAAGATAAAATCCATAGATCAAGTAAAGTCGGCCGAATATGTTAGCAAGGCTGAACGAACGGCATGCCTGATTCGAGCAAACGAGTAAGGTCGAATGATACACCCAGTCTCGGAAAGCTTGCAACCGAACGATTGAGACAACAATAAAATCCTCAGACCATCGGCTCGACCAACCGGACGACACAACCGGTTGGATGAAAGCCAATCCTCCTGCAATGGGGCATCCGAGTGAAGTGAGATTGCTTTGTTTAGCATGATTGAGCAGAGGCATCCCGGCCGAGCGGCCACCAGTCAGCTCACAGTGGAACCTACTTACGTATCTCATCATACTATTTTGGAGGTTTGTGCCACTGATAACAGAGCATGTTACGTAGGCACACTATAAAAGGAGTTCCCAACTTCCCATCTATAGGCGAAGGTATGCGCAACTTCATTATTCACACACTCTTTACTACAATATTCTTACTATTCTCCACTATACCGGAATTGACTTGAACGTCGGAGGGTCAATATCGGGAACTCCTTCTCAACTCAGTATTAACACCTTTTGTATTACAAAATTACACGGAGTCTTCATCTTGTCGACCTTCTAGTCATATCCTCAGCTGATCTTTTTGAAGAGGATCACATGATTGAATTAGGATAGCTAAATCAATTTAGTCTTTATAAATCCTTTGTTATTATAATCATGAGATCATATCTACAATGTATCTGTGTTCATATTTAAGCTGCAGGCATTTGTCTAGGCCGACCTAATGTAGCTAGCTTAGTTTTGCACATGCAATTGTTATGTGTGTAAACTGCACCTGTTCTATACGAAAAGTATGAAGATTGATCCCGTTCGAAATCTGAGTCAGACGGACCGTCGAGTGAGGTGGTGAGAATATTGACCGAGTCACGACATCTCGGAGGAGGGTGTGCTGAGATGACTTCCGTGTTGACCAAGTCTTCAGAAGTCCTGTGATCAACGCTACCTGCAACCAGTGACTGGGGCCCCCGGTCCCTGGTACCCCGAGGCTCGAGGCGGATCCAATGAACATATAAGTAACAGACTAAGCCATAAAATAATGAAAATACGTATGGAATATGAACGGAGAATGTACCCTGGCCCAGGGGGCGCCCTCGGATGGGACGCGGCTCGAGTTGTTGCGGCTCGAAAGAGTAGATGACTCTGATCAGGCTGGATCTGATGGTGAGGAGCCGAACGCAACACGACATTGGAAGTCGACCTGTAGATCGGGATAAGACACTGGCACGCAGGCCGGGAGGTACTATCGGCACGCAAACCGAGATAAGGCACCGGCACGCATACCGGAAGGTACTACCGGCACACAGACCGGGATAAGGCATCGACACGCAGATCGGGATAAAGGCACCGACACGCAGGCCAGGATAAAACATCGGCACGCAGACCGGGATAAGACTTCGGCACGCAGGCCAAGAGGTACTAGCAACACGAGCAGGGACACGAGATCAACACATAGACCGAGACACTAGGTCGGCACGCTGGCCAAGACACGAGATCGGCATGCAGGCCGGACTACACTATTGACACATAGATCAGGATAGGACATCAGCGCGCAGGCCGGGAGAAGACACCGGCATGTAGACCGAGATAACAACAGGAGCGGAGTACGATCAAATCAGTGGCGCTCAACAATAACCAAGGCACAAAGGCTGAAACACCACAACATACGAAGCTGGAATGAGATAACGGCACGAAGGTCGGCACCAAACGAGGCGGAATCGGAGCCGGGACGAAATCGACGTAAGGACGGTCGACACGTGGACTGTTGGCGCGTGGGGGTTGCTGGTCAGAGAGGCTAACGCGCGTGGAGGCGTGATGAGTCGAAGGAGGCGCTGGCAAGCAAGGCCGCGGTGCCCGATGACTGCCGGCTAGCGGGGCTGCTGCGTAAGGAATGGGAAAAAGGGGAGGGTTCTGTCCCAACGACGCTAGGGCTCAACGACGACGTGTACGAGAGCAAGAAGAGGAAAGGCACAACCTGTAAAATCCGATGTCCAAATAATAATTAAATAATAAGGTTATTAGACAAATAATCTTATTGGAATTTGTAGAAATTTTTAGAAATTTTCTGGGATTTAATTAGAGCTCATATGACGTACTTAGAGGGGATGAACAAATGGGTCCGAGAAAAAGCCTGTTTGGAATATCGGGAAGTGGGAGTTGATTGAAAAACTAATCTAGGGCTTAATCAAATATACCTAGGTTTATAAATTCCCTTTTTCTCTTCTTAGCCCGTGCCCTGGCCTCCCACACGGCGCCGCACCTCCTTCATCCCCGAGCTCCCTCCCTTTCGCGAATCTGCTCCCCAAAACCTGCCGACTACAAGCTCTGCCGAGTCCTCGTTCTCGTGCCCTCAGCCCGACGTCGCCGGCCTCCCCTACTTCTCACGTGGCCACCACAGCTGCGGCCTCGCTCCCTCACGCGGGTGCCAGTCGTCGAGCACAATAGCCGCCAGTGATCTCCTCCTCACGCGAGCTCCCTAGCCACCGAGCCACCGTAGACGCCGGCTCCTCTCTTCCTCGCACTCGACGCCGCCGACCCTCCTCCCTTTCCCTCTCGCGGCGTTGTGCCCTAGCAGTAATTTCGGTGGTAAGTGGTTAGTTATGGTTATGAATTTGGGCGTTCGCGTTTGATCTTATTTTGTTTAGTCTTTCGGATTGAGTTCTGGCCATCTTGATGGATTCAACTAGTTCTGTTTTTCAGTTAGCAATGGAATTTTGGGAATTTATTCGATTCAAGGGTAGGGAGCTAAACGTGATCAAAAACTTGGTTGGTTGTTTTGCAAGGATTCGGTGTTGATGGAATTGCTGGTTTCCATGAATTGGTTGTGAAGCAGTGGACGGAATTTGGTGGTGGTGTATGGTTTCGATTTTTTGTTCATGTTGCTGTGATAGTTTGATTTTGTTTTGGACAGATTTATTTTGGGTGTGAGATGTTGGCTTGATCTTGTATTCTAGTCTTTTGAAGGTTCCGAGTCTTAAGGTGGAAGTCATATTGTTTTGTATAACTTCTGATTCTTTGAGATGGTGCTGAATTCACGGGTTAAGGGAGGTTCTGATTCTTTTGGACGGCTGTGGATTTGTTTGGACAGATCCAAGGGTTGTGAATCAATCTTGATGTAGTTTTTGTTTGGCAAGACAACTTTGGATTGTTAGACAGATTTGCATATTTTGAATTAACCTTAAGGTTATTTTGGTTTCGACAGATAGCCTTGAATTCTCGATAGATTTGGAATTTCTGATTTGAGTGGTCTATTTGAAGTCGAGGTGAATTAATTAGGGTTAAATCAATTCGATTAAGGATTTATTGATTGAATTAATCGAGGTAAATCGACGATTAGTATTGATTAATAATCATTGCGATGGAGGGTTACCTTATCAGTTTTGGGAACTAGGCTTAGTTAGTGGATGTATAACATGATTAGCTAAACTGTACATTGTGTGATTTGCAGGATTTTGATTCGAGACGAGCAACTCGATGTGGGATTAATTAGCACGGTCTACGTATAAAGGCGGGTACTTCTTGCTTTGTTTTCTTTTAGTATTTTGACCTTGGTGCATGAATTATTTTGGATAAGGACTATTTTACCTTGACTCCACTCTTATTTTTCCTGCGCTTGATACTTCCACGCAATCTTTGAGAAATTCGTACCATATCTATACAGTCTCTTGTTATTGTCCATGATCAGTAGCAGATACTAGTTACCATGTTTGTTTGCTTTAACTGTTGCTTATTTATGTACGATATTGAGCATGTTGGCTTCATGTAGCATACCTGTTTCTGCTTATATATATATATATGATGACTGTTGCATTGTTCGCATCATGTCATTGCATGCATGTCGCACCCTCGGCCACTCGAGACAGTGGTAGCTGGAGTTGATGCTGCTTGTCCTGTCCTGCCGCACTCGGCCGCTCGTGTGAGTGGTAGCTGGAGTACGAGCAGCAGGGACCCCGTCGCAGATGTAGCTAGTTAGCTACTATGCAACTGTCCCCTCGGCCACTTGTGTGAGTGGTAGCTGGAGTGGTGTACAGTCTGTCACTGACCCGGCCTCTCGACCATACAGGGGTCATGGTGCAGAGAGGTGGGCGGGAGTGACTATCCGTGCATACGCTATTGTTATTATATTTGTTTTGGCTGCTGCTATCTATATATGCTGTTATTGCTTATTTACTGCTGTCGTTCACATATGCTGATATGCTTACTTGTGTTGAGATATATGCTCATTGGAAATGTTTAGTCATTGGATATTTGTATATACCTTGCTTATTACCTCTATAGTTATGAGCAGTACTGTAGCAGATTAGTATCAGTTCTGACCAACTATACCTAGCCTAGGATATGGTTTCAGGTACGAGCATTTATTTTGGTTCTATTGTAGTATCTGCTATTCCTCTTATGAGACTGTATTCCTTTTGGCATTCTCTATTGGTTTATTATGTTCATGCACTATCTCTTTTCTATACCCGCTGAGTTTCAATACTCACCACCCCGTAAAATGGTTTTCTTTCGCCAGGTAGCAGTAGATTATTCATGGATGCTTGGAGAGATGCCGTCTGCCAGTCCTGGGTCCCGCGTCATATTCGAAAATTGATTTTGGTTCTGTTTCTCTTTACTTGCATTTCGTATTCATTGGATTTGGTGTTGTGAGAACTATGTTTTGATACTTGTTGTGTGGACTTGATATTTGTGATGTTTTGATAACTTTGCAATTGTGGGTTTTCTCTTCGTTTTCTTTCCGCTGTACTTATTTTATTTCTTTTGTCCAGCCGAGTAGGCTGAGTATATTAAACTGCGTGGTTGTGTTGTTTCCATTTTCTATGGTACATATATTCCAGCCGAGTGTGGCTGATGTATATTTCGTATGTAGCAATGTTTCAGATTGTCCGCCGTACAAGGGAGGTGCTGCCGAAATTTCTTCGGGCAGGGACTCCCCCGGGGCGTGACAATTTAGTGGTATCAGAGCTTAGGTTTTGGCGAATCCTATTTTTATGTTTCAGGTTTTTGCGATTTGTTTCCATGTTTTGAATTTTCGAGTTAATCTGATACCAATTTGGTGGTATCAGAGCGGGTTTGTGATTCCTATTTTTTTTTGTATTTTGGATTTTCGATGTTGGGATGTGTGTGTTTGGAATGTCGATCTTGTTGTGATTTACAACTTTTCGAGTTAATCTGATACCAATTTAGTGGTATCAGAGCGGTTTCGATCTTGTTTCGGTTTATGATTTTTTTCGAGTTAATTTGATACCAATTTAATGGTATCAGAGCAGATATACGATGTTTGTTGGTTTTTTTGTATTCGGGATTTTGATCTTGTTGTGATTTACGATTTGTCGAGCTAATCTGATACCAATTTAGTGGTATCAGAGTCTGGTTCGAGTCAAATGCTGTGTTTTGTCTTTTGGGATTTCGATCTTGTTTCAATTTATGATTTTTCGAGTTGATTCCGTGTTCTGGGTTTTACGTTTTTTGAGATTTCGATTTGGCTTCGATTCTTCGATGTGACTTTCGAGTTTTGGGACCAGGCAGCGGCAGGAATCTCTGAGCTATAGGAAAGTAAGGTATATGTATGTAATTATCTTACCTTTTGGTGTTCACTACTTGGTGTAGGTTAATGTTAGATAAGATGGATATCACCGGAATTAGGATGTGGTTAGTTAGCTCTAGCTCCCTCCAATTTTGTTGGATGGGGGTTGCTGTTTTTACACCTGTAGTACTCCGTTATTGGTAGCTAGCATGATAACACTTAGGGAAATGTCATATTTTAGATGCTACGATAAGCTAGAAGATAAAGCAGCTAGAGATAATTCGGACTAGACTTATCTTAGTCTAGTTATCCTTGTTGTGGAGAAGTTTGGATAATGCAACATATTAAAAGATTTAGAAGATTTCCAGTTTTGGTTGATGGAAAATTATTCTATGATTATGTTACCTTAGAATTCAGAATTGGTTTATTTTGTGAGTTATTGACTTACCTAGCCTCAAATTATAGTATATGCTGTTCGTAACTTGAGCTCTGTCCATGCAACAGTGCATTTGTTTTCCCCTTTTGTTATTTCAATAAATATAAAATCTAAAGCCACTCTAAATTAAGAATAGTGGTAGATCTAAAAGGGTCTATCATAATGTCTCCATATGCCCAAGGTAAAGATTATTGCTGTAAGCTCGAAGCCATGGGTGAAAACTATTTATGTTGAGTAGATTTTTCCTTCAGTGATTGATAATGGATTATGGATTTTAGAGATAGTTAATTTATTCATAGTTGATTAGGTATCAGAGTCATCTTTTACGGTTAGAGGTTGGTTCATGATATTTGGTTGGAAAAGTATATGAGTATGTTGTTTAGTTGATTCCCTTAGATGGGGACCCTTGAGTTAAGTAGGAAATTTGGGGACCAAATTTTTATTAGTGGGGGAGAATGTAAAATCCGATGTCCAAATAATAATTAAATAATAAGGTTATTAGACAAATAATCTTATTGGAATTTGTAGAAATTTTTAGAAATTTTCTGGGATTTAATTAGAGCTCATATGACGTACTTAGAGGGGATGAACAAATGGGTCCGAGAAAAAGCCTGTTTGGAATATCGGGAAGTGGGAGTTGATTGAAAAACTAATCTAGGGCTTAATCAAATATACCTAGGTTTATAAATTCCCTTTTTCTCTTCTTAGCCCGTGCCCTGGCCTCCCACACGGCGCCGCACCTCCTTCATCCCCGAGCTCCCTCCCTTTCGCGAATCTGCTCCCCAAAACCTGCCGACTACAAGCTCTGCCGAGTCCTCGTTCTCGTGCCCTCAGCCCGACGTCGCCGGCCTCCCCTACTTCTCACGCGGCCACCACAGCTGCGGCCTCGCTCCCTCACGCGGGTGCCAGTCGTCGAGCACAATAGCCGCCAGTGATCTCCTCCTCACGCGAGCTCCTTAGCCACCGAGCCACCGTAGACGCCGGCTCCTCTCTTCCTCGCACTCGACGCTGCCGACCCTCCTCCCTTTCCCTCTCGCGGCGTTGTGCCCTAGCAGTAATTTCGGTGGTAAGTGGTTAGTTATGGTTATGAATTTGGGCGTTCGCGTTTGATCTTATTTTGTTTAGTCTTTCGGATTGAGTTCTGGCCATCTTGATGGATTCAACTAGTTCTGTTTTTCAGTTAGCAATGGAATTTTGGGAATTTATTCGATTCAAGGGTAGGGAGCTAAACGTGATCAAAAACTTGGTTGGTTGTTTTGCAAGGATTCGGTGTTGATGGAATTGCTGGTTTCCATGAATTGGTTGTGAAGCAGTGGACGGAATTTGGTGGTGGTGTATGGTTTCGATTTTTTGTTCATGTTGCTGTGATAGTTTGATTTTGTTTTGGACAGATTTATTTTGGGTGTGAGATGTTGGCTTGATCTTGTATTCTAGTCTTTTGAAGGTTCCGAGTCTTAAGGTGGAAGTCATATTGTTTTGTATAACTTCTGATTCTTTGAGATGGTGCTGAATTCACGGGTTAAGGGAGGTTCTGATTCTTTTGGACGGCTGTGGATTTGTTTGGACAGATCCAAGGGTTGTGAATCAATCTTGATGTAGTTTTTGTTTGGCAAGACAACTTTGGATTGTTAGACAGATTTGCATATTTTGAATTAACCTTAAGGTTATTTTGGTTTCGACAGATAGCCTTGAATTCTCGATAGATTTGGAATTTCTGATTTGAGTGGTCTATTTGAAGTCGAGGTGAATTAATTAGGGTTAAATCAATTCGATTAAGGATTTATTGATTGAATTAATCGAGGTAAATCGACGATTAGTATTGATTAATAATCATTGCGATGGAGGGTTACCTTATCAGTTTTGGGAACTAGGCTTAGTTAGTGGATGTATAACATGATTAGCTAAACTGTACATTGTGTGATTTGCAGGATTTTGATTCGAGACGAGCAACTCGATGTGGGATTAATTAGCACGGTCTACGTATAAAGGCGGGTACTTCTTGCTTTGTTTTCTTTTAGTATTTTGACCTTGGTGCATGAATTATTTTGGATAAGGACTATTTTACCTTGACTCCACTCTTATTTTTCCTGCACTTGATACTTCCACGCAATCTTTGAGAAATTCGTACCATATCTATACAGTCTCTTGTTATTGTCCATGATCAGTAGCAGATACTAGTTACCATGTTTGTTTGCTTTAACTGTTGCTTATTTATGTACGATATTGAGCATGTTGGCTTCATGTAGCATACCTGTTTCTGCTTATATATATATATATGATGACTGTTGCATTGTTCGCATCATGTCATTGCATGCATGTCGCACCCTCGGCCACTCGAGACAGTGGTAGCTGGAGTTGATGCCGCTTGTCCTGTCCTGCCGCACTCGGCCGCTCGTGTGAGTGGTAGCTGGAGTACGAGCAGCAGGGACCCCGTCGCAGATGTAGCTAGTTAGCTACTATGCAACTGTCCCCTCGGCCACTTGTGTGAGTGGTAGCTGGAGTGGTGTACAGTCTGTCACTGACCCGGCCTCTCGACCATACAGGGGTCATGGTGCAGAGAGGTGGGCGGGAGTGACCATCCGTGCATACGCTGTTGTTATTATATTTGTTTTGGCTGCTGCTATCTATATATGCTGTTATTGCTTATTTACTGCTGTCGTTCACATATGCTGATATGCTTACTTGTGTTGAGATATATGCTCATTGGAAATGTTTAGTCATTGGATATTTGTATATACCTTGCTTATTACCTCTATAGTTATGAGCAGTACTGTAGCAGATTAGTATCAGTTCTGACCAACTATACCTAGCCTAGGATATGGTTTCAGGTACGAGCATTTATTTTGGTTCTATTGTAGTATCTGCTATTCCTCTTATGAGACTGTATTCCTTTTGGCATTCTCTATTGGTTTATTATGTTCATGCACTATCTCTTTTCTATACCCGCTGAGTTTCAATACTCACCACCCCGTAAAATGGTTTTCTTTCGCCAGGTAGCAGTAGATTATTCATGGATGCTTGGAGAGATGCCGTCTGCCAGTCCTGGGTCCCGCGTCATATTCGAAAATTGATTTTGGTTCTGTTTCTCTTTACTTGCATTTCGTATTCATTGGATTTGGTGTTGTGAGAACTATGTTTTGATACTTGTTGTGTGGACTTGGTATTTGTGATGTTTTGATAACTTTGCAATTGTGGGTTTTCTCTTCGTTTTCTTTCCGCTGTACTTATTTTATTTCTTTTGTCCAGCCGAGTAGGCTGAGTATATTAAACTGCGTGGTTGTGTTGTTTCCATTTTCTATGGTACATATATTCCAGCCGAGTGTGGCTGATGTGTATTTCGTATGTAGCAATGTTTCAGATTGTCCGCCGTACAAGGGAGGTGCTGCCGAAATTTCTTCGGGCAGGGACTCCCCCGGGGCGTGACACAACCTGCAGCCGGCGGTGGCGCTGGAAGGGAGTATGAGAAGAAGGCCTCCTTTGGCTCCTGTTGGCGGCGAAGAGAAAGAGAGGGAGAGGGAGGAAGTGGTTGCTGCCGGCGTCGGATTATAGGTAGCGGAGGTGGCTGGAAGTTGCTGCCAGCGAGAGAGGAAGGAGAGAGGAGCAGTGGCCGGTCAGGCAACAAAGAGAAAGAGAGGGAGAGGGAGGAAGTGGTTGCTGCCGGCTTCGGATTATAGGCAGCGGAGGTGGCTGGAAGTTGCTGCCAGCAAGAGAGGAAGGAGAGAGGAGCAGTGGCCGGGCGGCGGCATCACGAGGAGGAAAGGGGCAGTGATCTGCCGGCAACGGCGCAGTGAGGAGGAAACGATGGCGCAGCGAGGGGGAGGAAGGAAGAGAAGAGGCAGTGCTGTGGCTGACGTCAGTCGTCACCGGTAGAGCACGTGAGGAAGAAGAAGAGGTGCGGCGACTTGAAGAAAAGGAGGCGTCCAGAGCTCGGCGAGAAGGAGAGTCAGGGGCATGCCTCATCGGCGGTGATGGTCGGCCGCTGCGACGAGGAGGCAAGTAGGAGCGTGGTCGGAGCGCAGCTGTGGATGCTGGTGTCGATCCCTCGTGCTGGCGACGTTGGCGAGGAATGCGAGGACGAAGAAGATGATCTTCCTCTTGGTCCTGTGGGCGGCGGAGAGAAAGAGAAGGAGAGGGAGGAGTGGTGGAGGCCGACGGCGCCGGCGTCGACACCGGCGAGGGTGTCGCGAGAGCATGAGGAAGAAGACCTTTTCCTTCTGTTGGCGGTGGCGGCGTCCCACGAACCCAAACCCCCCTCTTTCGCATGCTACAGTGCCACACCTAAAACCCCAAAACTCCACACCTGTCAAAAGACAAAATTGCCCCTCCTCTCCCTCATAATTCCTTTCCTGCCATTAAGCCATAACCGTATCACAAGCCTCCCCTTCAAGTCTAGTCGAAGGAGGCACAAGTCCGACTGACTAGACCACGTCCAAAACAAAATCACTACCGAACGCGAAATCAGATCGTTGGATTCGTCTTATTACGTCGAACGAGTAATTGTGGCGATGCTGAGCAAGGGACCCAAATAGAATCGAGCGAGTGACGAGAAATCGCGATCGACCAATAGAGAGACTGATCGACGAGCGAAGCCGTGAGCGTGACTAGGAAAGTGCCGACCGAGCGACGATAAATCGCGACCGAGCAATGGAGAGAATGACGGACGAGCAAAACCATAATCGTGACCGAGCGAGTGTCGACTGAGCGACAGCGAATCGCAACCTGACAATAAAGAGAAATGACGGATGCGCAAAATCATGATCATGATCGAGTGTGTGCCGACCTAGCGACAATAAGTTGCGACCGGGCTATAGAGAGACGGACCAACGAGTAAGGCCTTGAGCGCGACCTGAAAAATGACGACCGAGTGGCCAAAAAAAAGTCAAGCGAGTCGAAAGATAATGGACGAGCGGTGTCGAGCGCGTGCTCGGACGACAATAAATCACGACCGGGTGATCGAAAAGTGTCAACCGGGAAACCGAGAGAATGCCTATATGGCAGAATAAGACCGAGCGAGCGATGTCGAGTGCGTAACCGAGAAAAACATTAAGCGATGTGTCGATCGGCGTAAAGCGAGTAGCCGAGTGGCACCAGTGAGTGGTCGAGCCAATGGCCAAGCAACAGCGATGGGCGAAACGTGAAGGGCGAGTGTCGGGCAGAGCGACGAGGGGAGCGAAAGTATGATGGGTGCCAGGCAGAGCAGCGAGCGGAATGGTGAGTGCCGACCGAGCCACAACGGTGAGCGAAACACGGATGCTGAGTGCCGGGCAGAGCGGTGAGTGAAGCAAATATGATGAGTGCACGGCAGATCGGCAAGTGAGCGGTGAGTACCAACTGAGCCACAGCGGTGAGCGACCTGCTAAGGATGAGTGTCGGGCAGAATGACGAGTGCAGCGATGAGTGCCGATCGAGCCACAGCGGTGAGCGAAACGTGGATGCTGAGTGCCGGGCAGAGCAGCTAATGAAGCGAGTACGCGATGGGTGCCAGGCAAAGCGATCAATGAAGTGAGTGTGGTGGGTGTCAAGTAGAGCGGTGAGTGCGCGAATGGTGAGACCGATAGTCTGCTACTCTGGTCCGAGACCGATGGCGATAGTCTGCTGCTCCAGTCCGAGACCGGTGGCGATAGTTTGCTGCTCCGGTCCGAGACCGGTGGCGATAGTTTGCTGCTCCGGTCCGAGATCGGTGGCGATAGTTTGACCTCGAACGAGGGAGATATGAAATCCAATAAGCTGGTCCAAGACCAGTGAAAACCGCTCAACCCTGAACAGGGAAGATATGAAATCCGATAAGCTGGTCTGAGACCAGTGAAAACCGCTCGACCCCGAATGGGAGAGATAAGACCTATCGGCCAGCTGAAGCTCCGCTCGATCCCTCGACTCTCGAATACCGGTGGAGTGAGGGTAAAAGATAAAGGGCGTGAAGCCGATATAAGGGAGCAGAGCTCATAGCCATAGAAGGAAGCATAGCACCGTGGGTGAAGGGAGCAACACCTGAAGATGTAAGAGGCTGCACAACAAGTGAATGATGCAGAGCATATAATAATAATAGAATGAATCGCCTATAGCAATAGGCGGATGCTGAGCCCCATGATAAAGGGTGCAGAGCCTATAATAATAAGGGGATGTAGAGCCTCATGGTGAAGGGTGCAGAGCCTATAATACACCTGATCGGGGAGCTAGGCCCCTGGTCCCTGATTAGAGAGTAAAACCCCTAACCTGTAATCAAAGAGTGAGACCCTTAGATCCTGACCGGGAAGTCGTACTGCGAGTCAATGATCGGGGAGCTGTGTCCCTAGTGCATGAGCGGGGAGCTGTGTCCCAAGTGTTTAAGCTGGGAGCTGTGTCCGAAGTGTATGTGCGGGGAGCTGGGCCCCTAGTGTTCGATCAAAAATCGAAGGCTCTAGTCTTTGATCAAGGAACTAGGATCTTACTCTCTTATCAGGGAGTTATAACAGCTCCTATAACCGTAAAAAGAGAGCAGATCTAGTAATCATACATGATCGGGAAGTCGTGCCAACCGGCTAAGGGTTTGTCTCGGTCCCTTAACTCCTGAATACCCGTGGAGTCAGGGAAAAACATAACGGAAAAACTAACCTGTCAGCCAGCTGAAGCTCCACTCGATCCCTCGACTCCCGAATACCGGTGGAGTGAGGATAGAAGATAATATGTGCGTCGAGATCCTCCGGGATTGTGATAATAGCAGAGAACCTCCCGACATCGTCCATCTTCACGTTCCAGAACAGGTGAAGGATGTTCCCACAGACGGCGCCAAATTGATCCCGTCCGGAAGCTGAGAGATCAAATTTGGACGGGATCAAATTTGGCACCGTCTGTGGGAACATCCTTCACCTGTTCTGGAACGTGAAGATGGACTACGTCGGGAGGCTCTCTGCTATTATCACAATCCCGGAGGATCTCGACGCACATATTATCTTCTATCCTCACTTCACCGGTATTCGGGAGTCGAGGGATCGAGTGGAGCTTCAGATGGCTGACAGGTTAGTTTTTTCGTTATGTTTTTTCCCTGACTCCACGGGCATTTGGGAGTTAAGGGACCGAGACAAACCCTTAGTCGGTTGGCACGACTTCCCGATTAGGTACGCTACAGGCTCTGTTCCCTTTTTACGATTATAGGAACTGATATAGCTCCATGATAAGAGAGTAAAATCCCAGTTCCTTGATCAAAGACTAGGGCCTTCGATTTTTGATCGGACACTAGGGGCCCAGCTCCCCGCACATACACTTGGGACACAGCTCCCCGCTCATACACTAGGGATACAGCTCCCTGATCATTGACTCGCAGTACCACTTCCCGATTAGGATCTAGGGGCCTCGCTTTTTGATTACAGGCTAGGGGCCTTACTCTCCGATCAGGGACTAGGGTTCCAGCTCCCCGATCAGGTGTGTTATAGGCTCTGCTGTTGGGTTTTTCGGGCCGTAAAAACCGCTTTTTGCGTTGCGAAAACCCCGAAATTCCCATGCCACGGATCCGTGCGAAGAAATAAAATTTCATATACATATTTTCTAAGCCTAGATCTACTTTAGATCTACAAGATAAAGAGGTTACCCTTGATGTGAAGCCCTTTACGTAATCCCGCTTGTCCAAGGTTCGCCGGATCTCGAGAGTATCAAAGTAGATACTCCTCTATGTGTATCCACACAAGCAAGAGATGGAGAAAAACCACTAGGATGTGCTAGCACCCTTGATGGTCACGGCAAGGAGGAGGAGAGGGAGAGAAGAAACCTAGAGAGGAAGAAGAAGAAATGAATGAGAATGAATTCTCACCTTATGTAACTACCAAGTGGCCGACCACTTTAGGCTTATAAACTCCCATGGAATATCAAGAGTCAAGTCACTTGATCTCCTCCATGAGGTGGCATTTGGTCAAGTCAAACTTGACCAAATGAAGAAGCCTTGATGATGTGGCATTGGTCAAGTCAAAGTCAAGTCAAAACATGACTCTTCATTTTCCTACTTGAGTCAAGTCAAACTTGACAACTTCTCTCCCTTGGTTGATCTAATCTAACCATTAGTTCAAGCCAATTTTAATTTAATGAATCTCTATTCATTGAATTAAATTAATTAAATGAGTCTAAATCCAAATTAGACTCACTTAACACATGAACCAAATTGAGTCCAACTCAATTAGCTTAATTTGGATTACTCTTAATCCAATTTGGTTCATCACATGAACATAATCCTTTAGGTTCATCAAATGAACCTAATCTCCATCTAATTTCCCTTTGTGTGTGACCCTATAGGTTCTTGTAACGTTGGCAATGCTCCTAAATCCATTTAGAAGCATAAGTAATGAGCGGTATCTAGCAACACATCATTACTACCCAAGTTACAAGAATGTTGAGATCGAACATCACCTTGTGACTACTAATTGTGACTCCTCACAATATATGACATTGTCCTTCTATCCTAGACATCTAGATTGATCAATATGAGGTATAGACCGTGTCATCCTCTAATCAATCTAAATCTTGAACTCCAAGTAGACTCACTCAATCAAATGAGCTCAATATCTCATATTGACTCATTTGGGCATGGTCATGCACTTAGTGGTCTTACTCTATCAAGAATATCGATGTCACTCCCATCATATAGGAGGGATAGATCCTATCTACATCACTCACATCTCTCCGCATAATTTGTTACATACCCAGTAATCGCCTTTATAGTCCACCCAGTTACGGGTGACGTTTGACGATGCCAAAGTATGTAACTCCTTATGTAGGGAACCATGGTGACTTCAGGTCCAAGGACTAGTAGTCATACTAATAGCCACATAAGAAAGTATATGACACTCATATAACGATCCATGATACTTTCTCATGGCGGATCATTCAGTATACATTCTCCAATGCATACCCATGTGTCAACTTGATATCTCCATATCCATGACTTGTGAGATCAAGTCATCGAGTTGACCTACATGCTAGTCTCGTCGCATTAACATTGTCCCTGAATGTTAATACTTGACTAGGAATGATTAAGAGTAGTGTTCCCTATATCATCTCACTATCGATTCAACTAATCGATTGATATAGGTAAGAACCTTCTACTCAAGGACGCTATTATACTTAGTTATTTGGCACTAATACAAGTAAGTATAATAACCAAAAATAAATGCCTTTATTTATATACAAGAATATGATACAACGAGTCCATACAACAATCATCAAATGATTGGCTCTAGGGCTCTAACTAACATCTGCACCCTTCACCATGAGGCTCTGCATCCTCTTACTGCTACATGCTCTACACCCTTCACTATGAGGCTCTGCATCCTCTTATTGCTACAGGCTTTGTACCCTTCACCATGGGGCTCAACATTCTCTTGCTGCTATAGGCGCTTCACTCTATTATTATTATATGTTTTTTGAATCCTTCACTTGTTGTGTAGCCTCTTACATTTACAGGTGTTGCTCCCTTCACCCACGGTGCTCTGCTTCCTTCTATGGCTATGGGCTCTGCTCCCTTATATCGGCTTCACACCCTTTATCTTCTCCCCTTACTCCATGGGTATTTGGGAGTTGAGGGACCAAGACAGATCCTCAGTCGGTTGACACCACTTCGCGATCAGGTATGATAAAAGCTTTATTCCCTCATATTGCTACGAGCTCCGCTTTTATGGACTTCAAGGTTTATCCTCGGTCTCTGACCAGAGTGTCACCACCGGTCTCGAATCGGAGTCTCGCTAACGATCTCTCGGTCGGACTTCTAGACCAATTCTCGGTCGAGCTGCTAGACCAATTCTCAATCGGGCTTCTAGATCAATTCCTGGTCAGACCTCCAGATCAATGCCTGGTCAGACCTCCAGCTTAATGTCTGGTGAGACATACAGATTGCTTCTTTGTCAGGCCTTTAGATTGTTTTCTGGTCAGGTCTCCAGATCAATTCCTGGTCAGACTTCCAGAGTAATTCCTGATCAGGTCTCCAGATCAAGTCCTGGTCAGACATCCAGATCAATTCTTGGTCAGGTCTCCAGATCAAGTACTGGTTAGGCCTTCGGATCACCTCCCGGTCGGGATTCCAGACTCTCGTCCCAGTGCGAGTTATAAGTGAGCATGCTCTCATGCCCAACGACCTTCCTGGTCGGGTCCCAGACTTTCGCTCCAGTGCGAGTTATAAGTGAGCACTGCTCTCACGCCTCCAGACTCTCGCCCCCGTGAGAGTTATAAATGAGCACTGCTCTCACGCTTCCAGACTCTCGCCTCAGTGTGAGTTATAAGTGAGCATTCTCTCACGCTTCCAGACTCTCACCTCAGTGCGAGTTATAAGTGAGCATGCTCTCACGCCCAACAACCGGAAGGTCGGTGTCCTAGACTCTCGCCCCAGTGCGAGTTATAAGTGAGCATGCTCTCACGCCCAAGGACCGACAGGTCGGTGTCCCAGACTCTCGCCCCAGTTCGAGTTATAAGTGAGCACTACTCTCACGCCCAACGACCTTCCCGGTTGGGTCCCAGACTCTCGCCCCAGTGCGAGTTATAAGTGAGCACTGCTCTCACGCTTCCAGACTCTCGCCTCAGTGCGAGTTATAAGTGAGAATGCTCTCACGCTTCCAGACTCCCGCCTCAGTGCGAGTTATAAGTGAGCATGCTCTCATGCCCAATGACCGGCAGGTCGGTGTCCCAGACTCTCGCCCTAGTGCGAGTTATAAGTGAGCACTGTTCTCACGCCCAACGACCTTCCCGATCGGGTCCCAGACTCTCGCCCCAGTGCGAGTTATAAGTGAGCATGCTCTCACGACCAATGACCTTTCGGTTGGCATTGACTCACTCGCCGCTCTGCCCGGCATGCATCACACTTGATTCACTTGCCGCTCTGCCCGACACTCAGCTCATGTTTTCACTTACTGCTGTTGCTTGGTCGACACTCGCCACTCACTTGCAGCTCTGCCTGACACTCATCACACTTGATTCACTTGTCGCTCTGCCCGGCACTCTTAGCTCACGTTTTCACTCACTGCTGTTGCTTGGTCGGCACTCGCCACTCACTTGCAACTCTGCCTGACAATCATCACACTTGATTCACTTGCCGCTCTGCCCGGCACTCTCAGCTCACATTTTCACTCACTGATGTTGCTTGGTCGGCACTCGCCAGTCACTTGCAGCTCTGCTTGACACTCATCACACTTGATCCACTTACCGCCCGGCCCGGCACTCTCAGTTCGCATTTTCGCTCACCACTGTTGCTCGGTCGACATTTATTGTTCACTAGCCGCTCTGCTCAGCACTCATCATTCGCGTTTTACTCATCATTGTCGCGCGGTCAGCACTCGTTCGGTCATGATCATGGCTTTGCTCGTCTGTCATTCTCTTTATGGCCAGGTCGCGATTCATTGTCACTCGGTCGGCACTCACTCGGTCTCGTTCTTTATTGCCAGGTCGCGATTCACTGTCGCTCGTTCGGCACTCGCTCGGTTATGCTCTTTATTGTCAAGTCGCGATTTACTGTCGCTCGGTCGACCCTCGTTTGGTCACGATCTTTGCTCGTCCATCACTCTTTGTTGACAGGTCGTGATTTACTGTCGCTCGATCGGCACTCGCGCGGTCACGCTCTTTATTGTCAGATCGCGATTTACTATCGCTCGGTCGATACTTTTTCGATCGCGCTCATGATTTGGCTCGCTCATCATTTTCTTTACTGCCAGGTCGTGATTTACTATTGCTCGGTCGACACCTCCCGGGTCGCGCTCATGACTTCGCTCATCGATCTGTCTCTCTATTTCTCGGTCGTAATTTATCGTCGATCAACCGATATTTTTTCGATCGCGCTCACGTCTTCGCTCGTCGATCCGTCTCTCTATTTCCCGGTCGCGATTTATCGTCGCTCGGTCAGCACTTTCCTGGTCGCACTCACGGCTTCGCTAGTTCATCCCTCTCTCTATTTGCCCGGTCGCGATTTATCGTCGCTCGGTCAACACGTTCTTGGTCGCGCTCATGGCTTCGCTAGTTCATCCCTCTCTATTTGCCCGGTCGTGATTTATCGTCACTCGGTCAGTATTTTTTCGGGCACTCTCACGGCTTGGCTCGTCCATCACTCTCTCTATTGCCTGGTCGGGGTCTACTGTCGCTCGAACAACATTTTCTCGGTCTCGCATTTGATACTGCTCACCCATCGTCATTCGACTCGCTCAGCATTTTTTGATAGCCAGGTCAGCATTATTCGATCGTTCAATCGTCCTATCGCTCGGGTACCCTTCAGATGTTCGATCGAATTCTGGGTTGGTTGTCATTCTATTCAATATTCATAGCCTGGTCGACAGTTATGGTTTGCGGCTCACTCGTTGTTCTGCCCCTACCGTCGTCTGCGTCTCTTTCGTCGTTCTGTCACACACTCGTTGCTCGTGTCTCACTAGTCACTGGGCCCTGCATTCATCGCCAGGACGGTACTTGTTTTTTACTTCTCGCTCAGCAATCGCTCTGCTTAGCATCGTCCGATTGCTCGCTCGATATCGCTCGGCATTCGCCAGATCGCTCTTTTGACACTCACAAGATATGTCTTTTGTCGCTCAGTCGGCGCTTATTCTTTTCGTCGCTCTGCCAGGTACCCGTCGTCCATAGCTACTCGTTCGACGTTAGGTGACAGCCCCGCGATACGACTCTGCATTCAGTAGTGATTCCGTGTTTCATGTGGATGGGTCTAGTTAGTTGGACTTGCGCCTCCTTCGACTAGATTTGAGGGGGAGGCTTGTGATATGGAGATAGGGTAGAGGTGTGATTAAGTGGAGAGGAGAGGGCATTTTGGTCCTTTGGGGGGTTAGGGCTTTAAGGAGAGAAAGGAGGCACTGTAGCATGCAAGGTTCCCTTCCCTCTTCGTGGCTTTGCTTCGCCGCTGCCACAAAAATGAAGCCAACTCCTTCTTCCTCTCTCTCTCTCATGCTACTTGCCGGCGCCGGCCGCCCACCTTGCTTCCTCCTCCTTCCCCTCGTCGGCGTCGGCTGCCACCTCTCTTCTCCTCCTCTTTTCGCCGCAACCGACAGCCGGAACAGTGCGTGTTTTCTTCTCCGCCACTAGCCCCCTCATGCGACGTTCCTCGCTGGCGTCACCACCGGCCGCCACCTCGCTTCCTCTCCCTCTTCTCCTCATGACGCTAGCTACAGCTTTCTTCTCCCTCTCTTCTCCCGCTGGACACATTGCCGCTGCCACGAACAGAAGGCCGCCTTCACGACAGCCAGCTGCCGCGTCTCCCCTTCCTCGTCCTTCTCCTCCTCGCGACGCCACCGCGGGAATGACGCCGCCTCCCTTCCTCTCCTTCTGTCACGCTCCTCGTCGACGTCGTCACCACCGGGGAGAGAGGAGGGGAGGAGTTCCCTTCTTCGATGCTCGCTGGACCACCCATGCCGCATGCACCTTGCACACCTGTCGCTAGACAAATTACCTTCGGCGCTGCCTTCCTCCTATAGCCTCCATTCGTTGCTACCCCCTTCCGCTAGCAGCCTACACTCGCCGCAACCTCCCTGGCCGGCAACCACCACACATCAGCAGTCCATACGTCGGCGGGTCCCTTAGCACCGAGCTGGCCACTATTACTGTTGTCACCGATTTGAGCGTCTTCCGGTCCCGTCGTGTGTTGGCCTTCGTGTCGTTATCTCGTTTCAGCTTCATATGTTGTGGTGCTTTGGCCTTCGTGCCTTGGTTATTGTTTGGCGTCATTGATTTAACCATATTCCGCTCTTGTTGTTTTTGTTGGGGTTGCAAGGTTGCAAACATAGTCCCATATTGAAAACACATGGAAAAAGATCATGGGTTTATAAGAAAAAGATATCTCCATTGGCATGAGGCCTTTTGGGTAGAGCCCAAGAGCAAAACCATGAGGGCTTAGGCCCAAAGTGGACAATATCATGTCATTGTGGAGATATCTAAATTCTTTTCGATCCTACAATTGGTATTAGAGCCCGGACTGCCAGAAGGTTTAACCGCCGACTGTGCACAAGAGCTATGGTCTGATTGAACCATGTGAGTACAATATTGACCTCGAACAAAGAAAGTGGGGGCTCCTATGTTCGGATCAAGAGGACCAGACACCAGGCAGGAAGTCCTAGTACGTCGGGTGGACCGAGGGGCAGGAAGTCCTAGTTACGGCTAGGCAAGGAAGTCCTAGTAGGTCGGGTAGACCGAGGGGCAGGAAGTCCTAGTAGGTCGAGTAGACCGAGGGGCAGGAAGACCTAGTGGGTCGAGGATCGGACGTGGGAAGCCCATGGTCCTTTGTTTGAGGGGGGGATTGTTGGGGTTGCAAGGTTGCAAACATAGTCCCATATTGAAAACACATGGAAAAAGATCATGGGTTTATAAGAAAAAGATATCTCCATTGGCATGAGGCCTTTTGGGTAGAGCCCAAGAGCAAAACCATGAGGGCTTAGGCCCAAAGTGGACAATATCATGTCATTGTGGAGATATCTAAATTCTTTTCGATCCTACAGTTGGTGCAACATCCCTCAGGTCAAGGTTGACCTGGTTGACCAAGCTGAGTCTTGGTTTGAGTTTAGATGTTTGACAATAAGAAATTGATTGAAGAAGAGTCAAGTAGGTCAAGGTTGACCGGATACTTGACTGGGAAGTCCTAACTGGGATGTTAGGTAGAATGAAAGTCCTGGTGAGTGAAGCCAGGTGAAAGCCCTAGTGAGTGAAGCTAGGCAGATGGGAAACCCTAATGAGTGAAGCTAGGTGAAAGCCCTAGTGAGTGAAGCTAGGCAGATGGAAAACCCTAGTGAGTGAAGCTAGGTGAAAGCCCTGGTGAGTGAAGCCAGGCAAGGGAAAATCCAGATGGATCAAGGATGATCGGACATCTGGTCCAAGTAGGTCAAAGGATTGACTGGATACTTGGCACATGAAATCCAGATAGGTCAAAGGGATTGACCGGACATCGATGGAAGTCCAAGTAGGTCAAAGGAGTGACCGGATACTTGGCATGAATAGAAAAGTCCAAGTGGGTCAAAGGATTGACCGGACACTTGGTGGAAGTCCTAGCGGTCAAAGGAGTGACCGGATGCTAGGCATGATGTACCAACAGTCAAGGTTGACCGGTGTTGGTTTGGTAGGCTTGGGACTTGGTTTTGGGCAAAACCATGATCGGATCGATCGATGGATCGATCCAAGCCTTCCTAGCGACAGAGCTCCGGATCGATCCCCGTGAGATTCGTCCCAATCGATCGGTGGATCGATTGGGAGGCGTCGCTCGCGCGATAAGCGCCGGATCGATCCATGGATCGATCCGGGATCGATTTGGAAGGGCCGGATCGATCCGTGAATCGATCCAAAGCCTCCCGATCGATGGGAACATTCAAATCGATCGGATTCGACCGCTACGTCGATAAAGGCCGCAGCGCACGATTCCTTGCATCGCTTCACCGAATCACCTGGATCTCTCGCCAACTCCTCCACAGCGCTCTCAAAGATCAGATCGCCAGTTCTTAAAGGATCTTGGAAGCTTTCCAAGTCAAGAGGCGGATCAAAGGCAAGAAGAGAAGCTAGGGTTAGGGTTTTCTGTACTCATTGTAAGCTTTGCGCTTGTATTTTGTTTCCCTTTCCTTTCTTCTTGTACTGAGAGTTTTGTAAGGCTTCTCCGCCTTTGGTAGTTACCATAAAGGAGTGTTATTCATAGTGGAGGGTGTGTGCGTGGTGTGGATCCTTGGATTAGTCACCTCTTGTGAGGTGAATACCAAGTAAACCAACCTTGTTAGCGTTGTGTGATTGTTTCTGTTATTTTCCGCTGCATATCCTTGAAGAAACAAGCAACGCCGAGCAACGAGCGAACGCGACGAGCTATTCACCCCCCCCCTCTAGCTACTTTTGGTCCTAACAGTTTTCCTGGTCTACATGCAGGTGTTTCATCTCGGCCTGTGTGCCGAAGTCATGTCCCGGCCTGCGTGCCGCTAGTACCTCCCGGCCTGCGTGTCGATCTCATTTCCCGGTCGGTGCTGATTTCGTGTCCCGGCCTGCGTGCCGCTAGTACCTCCCGGCCTGCGTGCCGGTGTCTTATCCCGGGCTGCATGTCGTCTTCCAATGTCGTGCTGCGCTCGGCTCCTCACCGTCAGATCCAGCCTGATCAGAGTCATCTACTCTTTCGGGTCGCGACAATTCGAGCCGCGTCCTATCCGAGGGCGCCCCCCTGGGCCAGGGTACGTCTCTGTACTCGTCTCTCATCTATTTAATTATTATACACTACAAGAAAATTGAGATTCTACAACACTTAAACGACAACGCTTTTTATAAAAAGCGTTGTCTATTTTTTTTTAACAACGCTTTTAGTGAAAAGCGTTGTCTATTTCATTATTTTCTTATTAATAGACAACACTTTTCTAAAAACCGTTGTCTATTAGTGATTTTTACGGGTCAAAGACAACGCTTCATAAAAAGCATTGTCTATTAGACTTTGTTTTAGTGTCTACGACAACGTTTTTTAAAAAGTGTTGTCTATTGTTAAGTTCTCATCTAAATCTTGATTAATACAAACCGTTGGATCTAAGTAAGGAGTAGAAAACCCGAACCCTTCTCCCAACTCTTATCTTCCGATTGTTTTTGATCCCGAACCCTTCTCCCAACTCCTCATCTCACACGGCCTTCTCCATCCAACTCCTCTCCGGCGAACCACTCCTCCGAACTCCTCTCCATCAAGACCCACTACAACAAAATCGCTCATAGACATCGGTTTTCCACCGGTGTCTATTTGATTTTCGACCGATGTCTATGAAGCCGATGTTAAAAGTCTGCCATTTTAGACATCGGGTAAAAACCGGTGTAGTATCACTTAACGACACCGGTTTTCGAATCGATTATTAACCGGTGTAGTATCAAATAACGACACCGTTTCATACACGGTGTAAAACCGATGTAATATAGTACGTTAATAACACCAGTTTTGGCAGCGGTAAATGACCGATGTAATATTACTTTATAACACCGGTTTAACATCGGTGGAAAACCGATGTAATATGTATTTTTTCTAACAGCACAGATTTGATTTTAAAATCGACAATAACAAAAAAAAATACACAAATATTCACAAATTGTACAAATATTCTTCATTCAATAATATCCATAAAATACACAAATATTCACAAATTATATAAATAATCTTCTTACAACAATATCCATAAAATACCCAAACATTCTTTTTACATGTTTTAACAACTAGCTAATAGATATCAAAATCAAAGTATAACATTCTGTTAACACATTAAGGTACAACTGTCTCAAATGTAATCTAGCATGCATTCAGCCCACTCGAACCGCACTTCATCAATTTCAATTCTGGAGTACTTGAGATTTGTAAACTGTAAAAACACATAAATTCACCATATGTCAAATAACTAAAACAAATGTGTGCATGTATCAAATAAAATAGAATACTGAGTTTTTAAAGGCTGCTGTGGAAGATAACGAATAGAACAGTGAAGGAAGCATAGAAGAACAAAGAAAATGTTCATAGTTAACAAGCAAATGAAGAGATATACTATTTATTGTACTACCTCTGATGCCATCTTCCAAATCTCATAAGCAAGAATGCAACTGTGCCCTTTGTATACACATGGCTAATAGACATAATACAATAAGGAGCAAAAGCTATAAAATTCACCATCACCACACAATCAATGAAGCAGGCAAACACAAGGTGGGTTGATATGCAGTGAAAGTGTTAATTAAGTGGAACTGCAGCAAATCATGACTCAAGTCTGAGCACTATTTTAACAATACATTGCAAGGATATCTGAAGGATGTGAACACTGTATTAGAATTGTACAAGGCATCACAAATCAAAATATTTCCCTACGAGCAAGGTTTAGACAAATTAGCCTCCTGGTCAAGAATGTTTTTGAAAGAAGCATTAACCACCAACCGAAATCACGAACAGTACCAGATGCGTTTACAAGAGGTAAATGGATATTACTTGCAAAGAAAAATCATGTCTGAACATTCATAAATTTGGAGTTTTGTTCAGGTGGATTATGCTCTAAATTTTCCGATTTGGTCCAATCTGGAACGTTTAGAGCATAAAAATACCATTGAGAACTTCACTCTTGGCAACTTGCAAGTTCTCAAAACTTCATACGAGTAAGATTCCAATATAATGTGTAACAACAATGTCTGTTGTCAACTTTCTGCATATTATGCTCCTGATTTTTTTGAACCTGTAAATAGGCGTTATAGCATAAAGGATAGGGATCTAGTGGAATTGGCATTGGTTTCCTTTGAAACTTCTCAACGTATATATCAGGAAGAACTCCAAATACTTGACAAGTATTTCCACTGTTCTATTACCTACATGACTAGATAGTTTAATCCTCCTCTTTTTCTTTTTCAGTGATCATATTTCTTGAATTTGACAGTTGGGTGAAAGATAACAAACTAGATCAACTGGAACATAAAGAACATATCCCAAATTCAAGAACATAAAGATCCTAACATATCACACTTACAAAAAAAACTTTCTCTAATAAAGAAACATGATAGCATCTAATAAAGTAGGGTCATACTTGATGGTAGATGTACAAAAAAAAATTGGTTCTCAAAATTCAGAAAATACACTTAAACAATAAAAAAAACTTAGTTTAGAGTCACAAAATGAACCTAATCTCTAATTCCTTTCTTCTTAGGCAATCATTTAGTCTCCAACTAGTATATGGTTTGTAACAAAAGCATAGCATTCGGTTTGTATAAAAAATCATTGTAACAAAAGCATAGCATCCGGTTTGTATCAAAAATCATAGCAAGCACCAGGGGAACTAAATCAAAATTATCAAAATCACCAGGTAAATATTTTATTATTACCATTGCTGGAAGTGAATCCTTGTGGTCAACTCCAAAATTTTCAATTAAATCTTTCATATATCGCATGATATAGAAACCACATTGCTCCGCATCCGGTTGTTGAGGAGCCTATGTTAGAAAAGAAATATTGGAATAACTCCTTCAAGGATAGTGAAACAGTTGCTAATCAAAAGGACATACCTTGACAACTACCCATGTTGGTTGTTTTTTCCCTTTCCTTCCAGCCTCCGCATTATACATTTTCAAGGCCCTTCATGCATATAACCCGTGGGAATTGTATTGCCACATCAAAATACTTACATGTTTCAACAAAGGTAAGAAAAGAAGCCAAAAAACTTACATGTTGACAACATATTTCCAATCTTGATCACGAATGCGGTGACTAAGAGGATCCAACAAAAAAATAATCTCCTTCTCAACATTGATGATAGTCAAAATCCAGTGAAAACTACACAAAGAAATATAATTAGTGTATATATGCATCTTGCAAGTTCTCAAAATATGCAAGTGAGAGTGATATATAATGTTATTCTTACTCACCCAACGTTGCATGGCACAACAACCAATTGACCAGATGAGGTACCAATTAGCCTACTGCTTAAGTAACAAGCCCTTTTATTCAATTGTTCTTGGATGAAATCTCTATTCTGATTTCTTGATGGTACATATTCCACAGGCACTGGATCCACCAATCTGAAATCTTGCAGCAACATCTTTTCCTGCATCTTTCTATATAGATGCCTACAAAGAGTGGATCTGAGCTCAAGAATGGCACATGTTTTGTTACTAACATCCATGTGATTAGATAATCTTGCTATCAAGTAGACATGGCAATAATTCATATTTATGCTTTAAAATGCTTCATGCCTTTCGGGAACTGACATATGTTTTGGTACTAACATATGCTTTCTGAAACTATTGAGTTCACAAATCTGTAAATTAGAGATATAATTTCCTAGGAAGTTGTACAAAATGTGAAACATAGGGAGGCAGCATTTGGTGAAGCTGTGTAATGAGATATAGTAGACAAGCCATGATTCATCAAAATGTCAAACATAAAGACGACTAGGATTACAAGAGAGGAGACTAGTGAGACAGAAAATATCCCAAAAAAATGATGAAATATAAATTAATGAAACACATAAATAAAGTCCAATTCAATTGAAAGCTTACCACATATACACAACTATGCAAGTGTCTGTGATTGGCTTCAATTCACAAAAGGGAAATATGTCATCGCAATTAACATGGACTGTGCGTTCCATGCCAAATACATCAGGAACTAATTCCAAAATCACATTCTCTGTTTCATCAAGACGTTGAAAATAACTATATAAGATGTGTAAGGGTCTTGGCACATTGGACGATTGTAACTTAGACTTCTCTTGTCTGTTGTCAACTTGTTTCTTCCTGGTCTTCTACATATGTAGATGCAACCATATATATATTAGATATGTGACATACTTTAAATGTACACAAAATTTACACAACACTTTATCACATTTACCTCATCCCGCATGCTGATTAAGTGCACAGGCCAAGCCACATGGCCACCTACAGCATCCCCAATACTCTGACATTTGGACGGGATTGCAACAGGCAGTGGTGCTGATTGATCAATTGCTTTATCAATGGCAATCCTCATGCAATTCACAGGTAATGGAACATCATCAATAAAGTTGCCAGGTCCATTAACAGAGACAATTGTCCCATATGCAACAGTCTTGTCGTTAGGCTGCAATAACAACATCACTGCTTTTCCCTATAAGACAAACAATTTATGAATCTTCAACATCACTGCCAAATTCATTAGATACTAACGATGGGATAATAATATCAACGTGAAATATAAATTTAACCTGTAAAGCCGAATCCTTCTCAATAACTTTCACATCATCATCATCATGTTCTTCTAGGCCTTCATTTGAGAGGCGCGTATGACGTTCAACTTCAGGTTGTATATCGATCAGGCATTGTGGTTTAACTGAGCAGCTACCCTTCTCCTCACTGTCAAATTCTCGACCAGAAAGTTTCAACACCATTGCTTCCAATTTTTCTAGTCTGTCGCCTTGATAAGAAAGCATAGCTTTTGCCTCCTTAAACTCTTTCTGTTGGCTTTCATAGGCAGCCTTATCAATTTGCACCTTCCCTCTAGCAAGCTTGAAGAAGGATGATGGAGTGACATTTGCTCCTATGCCTCTCACACGTCCACCATGTTCGTTAGAATTCAAGGCCTTCGTGAGAATATCCTCAAATGGTTTGGTAAAGGGCATCTTACCATCCTTCTTTTGGACAATATAATCATCCTGTCATGCATCCAAATACAATAACTTTAAATATATACATATATCATATATGTACAAAATAAGCAATTTATGTATACTTTTGCTTACAATCTTATTCACTGTTTGCTTCAACTCATCGCCAACATATTCCCCAGCTTTGTTGAGCCGCCCTTTCTTCCAGAGGATGGCTCTGTTTATCTCTTCGTCATCACATAAAACACTGGACTGATACCAAAAACCACATGAAGTCAACGTACTCAACAACCATAAGTAGGAATTTATTAATGTTAACTAAATACTTACTATTTCTTCAGACAAACCCGCATATCCTTTTCGAGAAAGACGATGAGGGTATAAGTTTGCCTTGCTTCTTTGACTTTGTAGTTCACTTTTCCTCTACATAGTGATAGATGAATTATAACCACATATATCAACTAGAATTTAAAAAGACCACCTTAAACAACTTACTATAAAGTCTTCAGACATCCGATTAATCACAAAACTACTCCAATCTTCACGTGAAATGCAATGTCCTTGAGGTACCTTATTGAGAAGCTTCGGATTATTTCTATTTGGATGGATGAATTTCCTGGTGAGGTGAGTTTTATACTGACGCCACTTGGTGTTTGCAGAGATCAAACACCCATTCCTCCATTTTGGGTCCAGTTTGTATGTCAACTACACAAACAAATATCTTAAGTATATAAATAACAGAACAGAAAAAAATGCATCACATAAGAAAGTTTCATGTTACTTACATTGACGGATTCCCATATCATGTTCTTAACTTCAATCGGCACTTGCTTCCAAGAGTTGTAATTAATATTAACTTTTTCTCGAGCAAGCACACCAATAAAACTTTGCAATGCAGAAGCCTTTTCGCCAACTGGCTGTCCATACTCATTAAATTTGACACTTTGTTTGACTCCGTGAATCCTTTGAACAACAAGCTTATTCATTTGTGTACGACCTCTTTTTGATCTTGTTGTTTGGGCCGTCCCGGCTGATCCTATGTCCTGGCTATCCTCAGCACCCTCTTTTTCATCCTGTTCTTTGTCTTTTGCATTTGTGTGTGAATACTTATCATCTTCACGTGCTAAATGGGCCTTTTTTCTAGTGTTCATTGTGTCGAAAACCTAATCATAACAGTGAGAATTTGAAATAGAGCAGAGCATATCATTCAAAATCACAACAAAGTAAACATTCGTATATTTTTAAAAAAACTACTACCAAACAATGAACCAAAGTTACCAAAATAAAGTAAATAGTCACATATATAAACCATACATAAAGTTACCAAACTAAAAATTCTCATTGTCAACCCAAATCCCATCACAATCTCCACGAATACAGGATGGTTCATTGTCATCAGTTTCGTCAATATCCATTGATGGCATCCCTTTTGTGAAGCATTGGTAGTGGATTGAAGGATCTCCCAACTTATCATCAGTGATGTATTCAAAATACTCTCTATTTGTAGTTGAAAGTACAATAGACCATGTGGGATCTTGAGGGTCTTCTACATAAAATACTTGCTTTGCTTGAGTGCCCAAGATAAATGGTTCGGATTTGAATCCCATTCTCTTAAGATTTACCAAGGTGAAACCATTATCATCTACTCTAATACCAGTGTTATTCTCTACCCAATCACACTTAAACATTGGAACTCGAAAATCATGGTAATTGAGCTCCCATATTTCTTGTATCACACCATAATACATCATGTCTGTTATAATTGGATTCTTATCCTTTGAACTTGCAACTTGCATTGTTTGTGCCAGCAAGCTTACACTCAAGTTTTGAACAACTGTAACATTATCACGTTCTTTCGTGTAATAAGTGACCCCATCGATCATATAACTAGAGTATTTTAGCACTTGCTTGCTAGGTCCATTTGCCAACAGCTTCACTCTTTTTGATAATTGATTGGAGGAAGATGATGTTGTATTTGTAACCTACAATTCATCATAAGGGGGTTTAATTATTAAAAGTCTTAAAGTTCTTGTGTTCAATAATAAACATGCTAATATTTATGGTACTTACATGTTCATGGAACCAAGAAATAAAACTTCTGTGGTGTTTATCTTGTAACCACTTTGCACCTTTAATAGGAAATTTTTGCTTCAAGTGTGTCATATGTTCCCTAATCAAAAAATTTTGAAGAGATTAATCAGATATTTTTTTAAACAATTTCAGGAGATTATTACTGAATTAGAGGGCTTACACAATGTAAGGATCAACCTCAGCTTCATTTTCCAATACATACCGATGTGCTTGTTCCCACTCATCGTGACAACATAAGTGCACCTTGGCACCTGACAAGGACTTAGTGAGTATTGTTTCACGATGCTTTGATGGAATCCCTATCGTGTTCATATTAGATAGAAATTCTGAGCAAAACTCTACAGCTTCTTCAGCAATATAACATTCAGCCATGCATCCTTCTGGTCGATTTCTATTCCGCACATAACCTTTCAATGTTTTCATATATCTTTCAAATGGAAACATCCATCTATACCAAACTGGTCCACACAACTTGACCTCACGCACGAGATGAACTGTTAAGTGAACCATTATATCAAAAAATGAAGGTGGAAAATACTTTTCAAACAGACACAATGTCGTCACAATTTCTATTTGTACTTTATCCAACTTTGATGCATCTATTACTTTGTTACATAACACATTGAATAAGAAACAAAACCTTGTGATAGCATTTCTGACATGCTTGGGTAGAATACCACGGATGGCAATTGGAAGCAAATGTTGCATTAAGGTGTGGCAGTCATGTGATTTAAGACCAACCAGTTTTAGGTCCTTCATTGAGACAAAGTTTTTGATGTTGGAGGAGTAACCCGTGGGAACCTTAATTCCGAACAATGAATTACAAAGTCTTCTTTTCTCATCCTTGCTTAATGTATAACATGCTGGGGGCAAAAATGTCCTTTTCTCCCCTTTTTGTGGTGCTAATTCTCCCCTAATTTTCGTATCCACTAGGTCGTTTCTTGCTGCAATTCGATCTTTTGTCTTTCCTGGCATATCAAGTAATGTACCAATCAAACTTTCGCAAACGTTTTTCTCTATGTGCATCACATCACGAACATGTCGAACATGCAGATCTTTCCAATACTCAAGTTCAAAGAATATGGATTTTTTTTTCCAGCAGGACTTACCATCATTTTCCTTTGATTGAAAATTTGCTCTAATTTTTCCCCATCGGCATGTAATTCCTTCTACTTTTTTTAAAACTTCATCACCGCTTAGTGGTTTTGGGGCCATAGTAAAGTCTTGCGTCCCATCAAATGCCTTCTTCTGCCTTCGATAAGGATGATCTCTACGAAGAAACCGTCTATGACCTGTAAATGACATTTTTTTACTATGCTTCAACCTTTTTGCACAAGTTTCCTCACCACAGATAGGGCATGCTTGATATCCTTTTACAGTGCATCCTGCCAGGTTTCCATATGCCGGAAAATCATTAATTGTCCACAATAGGACAGCTCTAAGCAAGAATCTTTCTTCTCGGTGTGCATCATATGCTTCAACACCAACTTCCCATAATTCTTTTAAATCGTCAATCAAAGGCGCCAAGTACACATCAATGTCATTTCCACTGTTTTGGACCGTAAATCAACAACGTGAGCATCATATATTTTCTCTTCATACACAACCATGGAGGAAGGTTATAGGTGATCATTATAACTGGCCAACAACTATATGTAGAACTCATCAAACTATGAGGATTGATCCCATCAGCTGCTATGGCCAACCTTAGATTTCTTGTCTCAGAAGCAAAATTTGGCCAATTATGATCCACAAGTCTCCAACAAGGTGCATCAGCTGGATGCCGCATATAGGCATCACATACTCATTTATTAGCATGCCAAATTAACTCCTTAGATATTTCCTTGCTCCGAAACATTCTTTGAAATCTAGGAATAGGAGGAAAGTACCATAAAATTTTTGCAGGGACTCCTTCAATTATCCTAGAATTCTTGGCCAACTTCCACCTTGACACCCCACAAGTAGGACAATCGGTAAAATCCTCATACTCCTTCCAGTATAAGACACAATCATTAGGGCAAGCATGTATTTTCTTATAAGTCATCCCCATTGCACATAAGCTTTTCTTTGCATCATATAAAGATAAAGGCAATTCATTGTCAACAGGAAGCATTTCTCCAAACAATACAAGTAGTTCAGTAAAACTATTATCACTCCAGCTGTATTTCGCTTTCAAGTTATATAATTGCACAATTGCAGATAACTTTGTAAATTTAGTACACCCAACATACAGGGGTTTCTCAGCATCCTCAAGTAATTTTATAAATTGATCTGGATTCTCTGAACTTTCATATGCAGCATGTACCATATCTATAGGTTTATCAGCAAAATAGTTTTCACTTTCTCCAGCTGCATCATTCTCTTTCTTTAAATCTCCTAATACAGATTCTTCCCCATGCCATATCCATTTTTTGTATGTTAAGTCTATACCATTACAGTACACATGTGCCCTTATGCTGTTAATATTAGTGTTCCATAGATTGCCACATTTCGTACAAGGACAAGGTATACTAGTAGGATTAGTAGCATGTTGCAGCGCAAATTGCAAGAAAGATTCTAGTCCAAGTTCAAACTCATGTGATAATCTATCCTTTGCCATCCATGCCTTGTCCATTTTGTTGTACTAATGAATCTAGAATCAATCAAAAATATCAAGACAATTACAACACTGAGCCAAAATTCTTAATCCATCATTATACAAATAAATTAACTATGCGGGTCCTCCAAGAAACCAACTACGCTTACCAAGGAAAGGATACGAATAAATTTCATAAACCAGAAACCAACTACTTCATCATTATACCAATAAATTTTATACCAGAAACCAACTACTTCATCATTATACCAATAAATTTCTAAACCAGAAACCATGACATTTCAGTGAAAACAATTAGCCTAGACATAAAAGAAACTTGATAGTTCAAGGATTACATAAACCCTACTTAGCAACAGGAACTAACAACTCCTCAATCTATCAAACATAAATGATCAAATCAACTCAAGGTAGTGTTTGAGGAAATTCATCAACCACATTGCATGCATCAATCAATTAATACTTGCAAACAAGAGATCAAGAAGAAGAAACTGTCGAAGATGAGGAAGAAATTCAGTAGCGATGATGTATAAAGGAAAAATTACCAGAATGTGAAGAAGGGCTCGAGCGGTGGCAGTGAATGCTGGACCGGAGATGGATGAAGCAAAAACTACTGGAATGCGAAGAAGGCCTCGTCTTCTCAACCAAATGGAGGAGTTGGAGGAGATGCAGTGTGGTTGGACGGAGAAGCAAGTTCGTCGTGTCTTGATCCTGATCGAGAGAGGATCTAGGAAGGGGGGAAGAGGGAGATGAGGTTGAGAGAGATGGTCGAACGACCAGCGGCTAGGAGGAAAGTCGTGGTGGTGTCGTGGTGGCGTCGCGTGGTGGTCGGATGGTCGGAGGTTTAGGTTATCGCGAGAGAGATGTCGCGCGGAGGAAGGGCGGGATAAAGATTTAGGTTTGGAGGGAATTCACAGTGTGCAGATTTTGGCATGTGGGGAAAAATTAAAATATTTAAGAAGGGGTTTATTAACATCGGATTTTAAAAACCGATGTTAAAATCGGTGTCTATTAACCAAAAAAAGGGCGCTCATAGACATCGCCTAAAAAACCGATGTCTATGAGCTAAAATCTGCGCTCATAGACACCGGTTTTTAGAAAAACCGGTGTAAAATACTCAAAGACTTCGGTTTTAGCCTAAAATCGATGTTGTTCCACTGATGTCTATGAGTGATTTTGTTGTAGTGACCACACCTTCGTCAAGTGGCAGATCCCGGTGCTGAGGCGATCGACCACGACAGATCAACCCATCTCTTCGCCTCCTTCGCCCCTGACGTTGAGGCGGTGACTGGTATAAGGAGGACAAGATGAGCATGAGTCCAGTGCCGGCCTCGGACACCCATGGCAACCTGTACGAGCAGATCGCGCAGCTCATGCAGTGCAAGCCGCTCGCCGTACAGGAGGTTACATCTCGCCCTTTCCCTCACTTATTTTCGTCCGATCGCACCTTCGATTTATTCCTTCTCTAGTCAGGATGTTTGTTTTGGGGGTTTTCTGCTCGATTCATGCGTATTCTTTACAGATCTGAGGTTGAGTGGGTTTTCTGCTCGAGCTCCTCCTCTCAGGCTAACGCAGAAGAATGGCGGTGCTTGCGATGGCTTCCGGGGTCCTTCGGCCGAGCCTTGGACTGAATCTGGAACCGGGAGGTGCTGGCTTGTGGCCCACCCTTTTGAGCCACTCGCTTCGTCGCTCCCGATCTGTGATCTCGACCCCATCAAAGATCAGGTTTTGTTCTTATTCTCATTCCCCCTACTTGTTATGGTGATTTTCTCATTAAAGTAATGATTTTACCTCCGTGATTGTAGATTTAGGCTAAAAATGTTTCTTTGGTGTGAGATTTTTTCTGTGCTTTCTGATGCAAAAATGTTCATCAGAGGTTGCAATCGTATTCTTTAAATATCTCTCCTGCATGTTCGTTTCCAGTTGCCAGCTTGATTTTTTTCCCCCCTTACATATTCATGTGTAAAAATGTTCCATGGATGTGAAATCTTTACTTTTTATCCCCAATTAAATAGATCAAAAAATGCATATCTCGAGTTCTTATTAACCTAGGATTTTCTTACGGATGAATCGAGAACTTGTAGGCACATCAAGATGTTACTGATGTGTGATCGTTCTATATACCATGTCGTGTTTGTTCTTAACCCTCAATTGTTGGATTGGAGCATATGCTTGTTCTTTGCGTGTGTCTTATTTTCTGCTGATGTCGTATTATGGGATATTGTCATATGTCCATCCCAATGCACTCCTAGAGCTACATACCCAACTGCTGTTGAGGTATTCAAGCACCTGCTTGATGCATTTATCTAGAAATCCGTTCTGATTTTCCCTGAATTCAATTGTGATAGGATGATAATTCCAAAGAGACTGACAGAATTCCAACACCTAAAGTGATAATTGATCAAGACTCAAACCCAGATGCAACCATCGTCGAGGTAGCCTTTGGCGATCGCCTTGGAGCACTACTTGACACTGTATATTGGAAATCTCTGACTCCCTTCATGTTTTTCTTACAATGTTTCTTTTTTGTTTCTAGAGTAGCAAACATTTTTTTAGCTTTGATTTTTTGTTTATAATTATATACTTTGTATATGTAAAATGGTAGATATTGGCGTTAGATCTATTTTAATCTTTAGTCGATCTTTCTTCGTAACGAATTGGTTCAGTTGCAGGTCTTTGATCCGGTTCCCTGGATTGTTCCACATATCCTATGATTCAAGCTTTAAACAATGGAGTTTGTAGAGAAATTTGAGCTCTTCCCAGACTTGAACTGCTAATGTAGAACTGGCCAGTCCATATTTCATTCTTGGACTGTAATGATTTTCTTTGTTGGACTATGGGGTGGGTTAGTGTCGCTTGTTAATGAATAATCTGATGATTTATTTATCCGATGTGACTTAATTATTTCTCCTTGATACAATTATAAATATTTTAATTTGTTAGAGACGATGGGAAATAGTTTATCTGATCAGCATGCCATTCGGAATTTAGTTTTTGATTGAGCTGATTTTTCTTGTAAGTTATATAGAAAAAATATTCGTAGAGGTTTCTATTGTATCTTTTCATAAGCCTCTGGAAATTTATGAAATATTACTCTTATGAAATATTACTCAAGTTATAAAAGGACTCCTCTAGTTACATGCATTAACTGTTTGTTCTATTAACAAGGAATAGAGGTAAATGCTTCTATTCCCTTCTTGTGTCTTGCTAATTGCTAAAAGTTCACAATGAGTTCACATTGTTAAGACATTAGCTTTTGCAGTCCAATGTTTATTTAGTGTTCTTTTTTCCCTATGAAAATAATATTTGGAATTTCTTGCAGTTTATCATTGTGAGTTAATAACTATATTTATAAGTTTTTAAATAAAATTTCAAGTTAGGGTGCTTTGCGAAAAAACTAAGGAGGTTTTAATGGAAGAAAGCAATGTTCAGGTAGACATTACTTCTTTTAAGTAAGTTATTCAATCTAGTTGACCCTTGTTAAAGTATAACGCTGTTGAATTTCCTTGAAGTTGTTCACTCGCATGTTGGCCATGATCATTCTCTATTAAAATTAGAAAGGAATGTAAACAACACAAACCTCAACTGATGTCTCATAAGAAGTTCTTATAGAACTTCATTGGTTGTAGGTGTAGAAGTTTACTATAGATCTGTATTATTGAACTTCAGGATATTTGCTTGTATTACAAGATATATACTTCATGTAAATATGAAATAAAAAACACAGATGCAACATAAGACAAAAACTGAGAAATGGATGTTATACTGAGTACTACAAACCACAGTTTATCATATTATAGTTGATTCTCTAGTAAAGTTTCACATTTTGAACTCGTTTATTTTGATTGTTTTGTTTCTTTTGAGAGCCATCAGTAATGCTCATGTATGGACTTGAAATATATTATTGCTACTTTTGTAGGTGGATACTGGACAGTCGAGATCAGTACACTAAGGAGCGTCTAGATTCAGTAATTGATGAGAAATTGCTCATATTCTAAACGTTTCATTTTAGCTTTCTTTCTGCAAATACTGTATACATTTTCGAATGGAGAAATACTGTATGCATTTTAGAATAGAGAAATTGCAAGCTTTCTCTGCATATTAGAAACTGCATAGTTTGAAGAATGCAGTTTAGAAACTGTATGCATTTTAGAATGCATATTAGAAATTGCATGTATTTTAGAATGCAGTTTGAAGAAACGTTGCCTTTCTGCAAGCCAAGCATTTTTTTCTGCAAGCTTTATTTCTGCAGTTTGAAGAAACGTTGCATTTCTGCAACAACAGTGCTTTTTGCAAGAAAGCGTTTGTAGAGAAGAAAGCGTTTCATTTTTGGAAGCTTTCTTTCTGCAGTTTGAAGAAACGTTGCATTTCTGCAAGCTTCCTTTCTTTCTTTCTGCAAGCATTGCATTTCTGAGTAATGAGTTTTGGTTCATTTATAGAAAATAACTAGTAGAAGTAATTTTTTAGTTCAAACTATTAACTGTAATTTTTTGTTTATATTTCAGGCCAACTGTTCAATCTGTTCAAAGCTTACAAAGATCCTAGACAAAATCCAATTGCTCACAAGATTATTTTGTGCTCTTTTGTTTTATTTGTGAATATCACTATCTACTTTGAAACAGAATTAGTGTTAATTTTGATATTTACTAGCTTCTCATATAATTAAATACTAATATTACTTTAATGTCAGAATTTTATTATTTTGGTATGAGTTTGAAATCATTAGCTGAGTTGATTATATGTAAAATTCGAATCTAGACATGGTAAAAGAAAAATAATAGTTTCATAAATATAAAAATAATGATTTTTAAATAATTTTTTTAATTTTTTTCTTTAAAATGACAACGCTTTTAAAGCGTTGCAAAAGCGTTGTCTTTTCTACCAAAAACAACGCTTTTAAAAGTGTTGCAAAAACGTTGTCTTTGCATAAACCGACAACGCTTTTAAAGCGTTGCAAAAGTGTTGTTTTCGCTATAAACGACAATGCTTTAAAATCGTTGTCGTTGAGTAGACTTTTAACAACAGTGCCTTTAACAACGTTTTTCAGGCACAAAGACAACGCTTTAAAAGCGTTGTCTATTAGCTTTTTTCTTGTAGTGATATTATCAGCCTGTTACTCATATGTTCGTTGGATCCGCCTCGAGCCTCGGGGTACCAACGACCGGGGGGACCCGGTCACTGGATGCAGGTAGCGTTGACCAGAGGACTTCTGGAGACTTGGTCAACACAAAAGTCATCTCAACACACACCCCTCCGGGACGTCATGACTCGATCAGCATTCTCACCACATCACCCGACCCCTCTCCATCCGATTCAGCTTCCAGACGGGATGATCTGCTTCCAGACGGGATCAGACCATGCTGATTCTGCAGCTGGAAATTAAGTCAATGATCAAAATCAACAAACCATGTGCACTCCTAGTCGCAAACGTCCTCCAAAAATATTCCAGGGAGGCCTTTTTCTATCAAAAAGCAGCAGTAATAGAGAGATCTTAGTATTCTGGAATCCTCCTATATTCCATACACTTTTTTGCCCGATGAATTATATTTCTAATTAATTCATAGAGGAGTTATGTTTGGAACATACTTTTTGAGCAACATTCTTTGGAACAAACCAGTAGTTAACAATAGCAGACCACTTTACAAGCTATTTATAGCAGAAGTGAGAATTGCAAGAATATATGCATGCTAAAGAAAGGAAAACAAAAATCATCTTGTATCTGAATTTGCACAAGCACGACATTTTGATCAGATACATTAACCCAATTCAAACTTGAAAACTTCATTTTGTTCTCAAACTTCTGCCTTGCCTTAATGAACTGCATCAAAAATTACCCAGTTAAAGAGTGCAATATTAAGATTTAAAGAGTGCAAGTAAAACATTATAGAATTGATACACTTTATTGAGAACTGATTCAAACTACAACATTCATCTCAATGTTGTTTTTTATATATGAATAGCTAGCTATCTGTAGCGTGGTCTCTATATATATATATGTTGAGGTTTGACTCTCTAAGCGGGCGCTAATTAAATTCAAGCAACCTCAGCCTTTTTCAATTATTTCTGGAAACAGGAAGAGAATCTAGAACTGGCCGCCTTGGAAGGTCTGCCCGAACTGCCATCCCGCCGGCGCGACGTTGTAGCTGGTGACGGTTCGGCCGTCGCTGGTGGTGACCTGGAAGGAGAGGCTCTGTCCATCGAGGAAGGAGTTGCTCTGCCAGTTCTGTCCCCAGTTGCGCGACATCGCCTGCCACCCGCCCTTGGACCCCTTGATCGACACGGAGTGGACGTCGCCGGCGCCGGCCACGTTGGTGATCAGCACCAGGTTGAAGTAGGAGTGGCCGTTGATGGTGAAGCGGATGCCGCCCTTCTTGACGCAGGCCACCCTGCGGAAGGAGACGGGGACGATGCCTGCGCGGTACTGGCCGATGTGGAGGAAGGCGGGCTGGGCGAGGTCGAAGTGCGGCCGCGGGGGGTTGCACCAGCCGCCGTTGTCGTTGGGAAGGGCGTAGTTGGGCGGGCAGAAGTTGGTGGCGGTGACGACGATGGAGCCCGGCAGGCACGAACCCGGGGCGTCCGTGCACCGCAGCTCGTAGCACGACCCGCAGCTCAGTCCGCCGTTGAACAGCACCGTGCTCAGCGCCGCCGTGTTCGTCCCGTACCCCTGGCTGTACAGATTCCCATACCCACAAGCACCTCCTGTACACACACACGCCCACCATTCAAGTCATTGCGCTATAATCAATGATCAACGGATCGCCATTAATCGATTACGTACCCATTGTGCCGGAGGCGTCGCTACCGCCGTAGAAGGTGGCATGGGCGCTCTGCCACCCGGAGTAGTATCCGAATGCTCCTGAAAGCATGAAGCCGAAGGAGCACACCAACAAAAGCAGAGCATTGCTAAGGGAGTACTTAGCCATTGGCGATGCTTGAGGATATGCTTGAGGATCGAAGAGGATTAATGGAGGAGTACTTATAGTGGCAGCTCGCGAGGCAATTGGAAGTTGGCTTTTGTCTTCTCTAATACGTGCGTAATTAATTGCTCTCTAAAAAACAGAGACAGCGTTTGGTTGATGGGGGAAGGCCAACCGAAGGCTGGAGACCGATTTGTAAAAGAGAGCACATGGGATCGTTTGCACTAACCACACAAATTATACATAAACAATAATTTTAAGTTTAAGATATGAAATTTGCTCCTTTTTTTCTTCTTGAGTTTACATTGCTAATTTCAATTTAGTGGTCCCTGACTCTTTGACCACGAGTTAGGTTTGAAGATGCCTTGTAATAAATTGACTTTGAAAACGGTGGATTATTTTTGTTTTTGTTTTCCTTTTTGTGGAGCATGAGTGATATTCCTGACGGTGCCAAACAGCAGCGAGTCCAGGACTGCATGCGAGCATTGCGGTGGCGACCATTGAGGTCGTTAATCAAGCCATGGATTTCTCCACTCATCGCGTTAACTAAACTCAACCAAGACAAAAGAAAACGGGACTCGATTAATTATAAGATAAAGGGAAAATCTTTGTATTATGTTGCGAGATAACTTATCCTTCTAATTGCTTTTCATGTAGCAATCACAATTAGTTGATTAATCTCTATGCTATGACTTTGAGCCACTGTGTTTTGACTTTTCAAAAATAAATAAAATCTTCATTAATTTTTATTTTTTTTATTCATCTTTGATTATGTTAATTGTACATTCAAATTAGCTCTTGAAAATAGCTCACAAGACGTGTGAAATCAAACTTAATTATCAGGGTCGATGTTTAATGATGAAACAAGGAATGGATGATTATCCTTCCTCCATGGATGCACCTCAAATCGAATGAAAGGGAGAGGTTTTAATGAGGTCGGAGGTAGGGGGTTGAACACGGCAATTGTGCTCGGGGCAAAGCACATGTGGCTATGACATTAGGTTCCTTGTTGGTGCAAGGGAATTGCCCATGTGGTGGGTGTTTAAAGTAAAAGATTGATGGAGCTAGTGACATGCATGCATAAAATGTGATTTATTTGGTACCTTTCGATCGTTGTGGTTAGTACGGACTAGTGTATGTGGGATAATGATCTTTGATTGTGAACTTGAGGGAAGCTACACATGCATTTCGTAACCCTCAAAGACTTAAGAATTACTCTCATAAGAAATGGATGGCTTCAAACATTTAGAGCGAAGGTAGTTGCCACCGGCCACCATGCCAATCACATTATTATCGAACACATTGTGGTAACTTTGTAAAGGGTCCCATTTTACTACCCTTCTAGTTCATATGTCTATCTTTCATATTGATGGATATGATAAAATATAAACACAGGGATTTGGATGGTTGAAGAAAAGTAGATTTTGCAGTTGCAAGCATGTGGTTGGGATGGGCCACAACGATCTGCAGTTGGCACTAGAACCTCAACAAAAGCATGTGCTGATGAGTACTTGATTAAGACCACGATCGCTGCAATCCATTCAAAGTACTGAAGCAGAAACACGTAATTCAATTGGACACTTCAACTTCCACCCTCTCTTGTTCTCTCTCGCTGTACCATTTGTGTCTCATCTCCTCCTTTTGACAATCTGTCTCTGCCGACTAATTCTAAAGATAGAAGTTCGCTTACCGTATAAAATTGAAGCACAGATCTAGAGGCCAACTTTTAAAACTCTCTCCTATTATTTGTCTATCATCTCCTCCTTTTTGAGCTTCTTAATTAATTAATCACGCGATGATGTAGCAGATGCAGAGGCTATTGATGTGGCTATGCCAGGATGGCACAAACATGGGCTAAGATGCAACTCTTTCCATGAGGCGTAGTTTCGTGAGCCCAAATGGTGCTTATTGTGCTCTGACCGTTATATATGATCATCCTCATTAAACAAGATTGAAGACAAGCCAGGCCCTTGGTATTTTGATCTTACTATTTTTAAAAAAAAGTAAATTTGGGCAAAAATATAGAAGATGCCGTTTTGTTTTTGTTTTTTTTCAAATCATTCTCACTTTACTTTTTAATCAGCGGGGTGTCCCTTTCTGCTCTTATTATTATTTATCACCTAAATTATGAAACGATTGGATATGTTATAGTAGTTATGAAATTGTAGTTATCATGTATAATAATTACGATTTCGTAATTATTACAATGTGAATGATAGGTGAACAAAGTTGAATCCATATTGTACCAGTTATGAAATTGTAACTACTAAAATATAAATATTTTTTAACATGTTAAATATAATTTGCAACATCTACGAAATCATAACAGCTACTTAACTTCTATATCATGTGTAAGAGCATCCACATTAATTACCCTAAACTAAACTTTTACCTTAAATTTTACATTTTACATTAAAAAAACATCCGTATCAGGTACCCTACTCATTCCCTAAATATACATTTTATGAATAGTAATTCTTTAAATTTAGGGAATGGAATCCATTCCCTAAACATTAAAATACTATTTCTCTCTCCTCCCTTTAATAATAAAAAATTTCTCTTCCCTTCCTCTAATAATAAAAAATTTCTCTATTATTAGATGGAGGAAAGAGAAAAAATAAATAAAAAATAAATATATAGTAAATTATAGGGAAACTGATGTATCATGTGATGAAAAATAGATATCTAAATTTAATAAAGTAATTCTTTTACCCTAAATTTTAGATTTTGGATGAAGATACTGATGTGGATGCTTTAACAATTATGAAATCATATTTAGTACAACGCACATTGTTAGATACCATGTTGGACATGTGCATTTACTGCTCTTGAGCATTACTTACCCACTCTTCTTATATAATGTGTAGTTACTACACACGTTATTGAGAGAGTGGACAAGTAACGCCCACTTCTCTTCCTATATAATCGTCCAATGAAATCAGAGAAAGGAAGAGAAAAAAGATGTTGGTTTATTTTGGGATTTGGTTCGTGGATCAAGCGCGGAGGTTCGTTGTGATCTTCGTGCAGATGACAAACTCTTCTCTTCGATTTCTTCTCCAAAGAAAGGTATGGGATTTAATGTTTTGTACAATATTTTTGTTTTATTCAAAAATGGTATTAGAACGAAAGAAATCTTGTTCGCCGAAAAATCATGATTTTATCGTGATTTCCACATGTCATGGGTGTTGAACAGCACTGTGAGATCTGACATCGTTGTTGGGCAACAACCTAGGGAAGCCAACGATAGAGTCACGAGTCAGCAACCATGTCGCTCTCCCGTAAATGCGTCATTGTAGAGTCGTGTTGCGTCGGATGGGAAATTGCAACAACGTAGCGGTTTCCATCGTAGCAGGGCTCACGTCATAGGTGAACACCAATGACGGCATTCCGGGGCTAGCAACAACATCTCGGTTGGTCGGCGATGCGCTTGTGGCCAACGACACACCCATGGTTGGCAAACATGAGAAACTACCTCTCACAGTTTTTGAGTATCACATGTGCCGGTAACCACGTCGGGCCACCAGCGTCTGGCATCAGAAAGTGTCGGCGACTGCCTCGGTAGGCTGATGATTGGTCGTCGTGATCAACGACCACACATTTGTCATGGATAAGGAACGTATTCATCGCGACAGAGAAGAGAAAATGTTATTTTTAATTAATCATAATGTTTCAGGTTTTTGATGAATGAAAAATAGATTAAAGTTAGAGCATTTATGATCTAATTAAATGAAGTGTTCAAGAGTTGACGGGTCTAGAGAACCTTACAACATGCTGAAATCCACCTCACACCAGGCTGAAATCTAGCTAGGTTCGTGGGACCTGATAGTTGGTGTGAAATTCAAATAGGTCACGGGACTCGATATATGACGGGAAGTTCGGTTGGGTCAGCAGGACTTGACAACCGGTTGAAGTCCAATTGAGTCTGTGGACCTAACAACTGGCGGAAAGATTTGGTGGGTTAAAAGCAAGTCAAACGACTACAGTTTGTAAGTAAGAGGTAAGCAACTAGAGAAGAGACTCAGTGAGGACGCGTTCCCAGTTGAGGGAACTGTAGGCGTCGGTCTAACTTAGGTCCATTTGGAAAATATAAGCTGTGACCTTGACTAGATCCTAGTCTCGAGAAAACAGGATCTAATTACTACTCCTATCTGCTGTATTGTGCTAACTCTATTTTGTAGGATAAACATATTTTTTATTTCCTAGACTAACCTTTTTTTGCAGGCAAAAATGTTGAAAAAAGGGAGTCCGAGCGCCCAGAAGAGATACGGGCGCCTGGCCCAACCTCGCCCGGAGCTAGTCCAGGCACTTAGATGGTTCGGGTGCCCGAAATTGGTCTAGGCTCATGGACCAGAAAAGTTATCAGGAGCTAAGTTGGAACACGTCGACTGGCCAAGCCCACATTAGCGATCCAGGCGCTCAAAGGGGGTCCGGATGCCCAGAGGTGGATAAAACTTCACGGATTAAGTTTTGACGAAAGCTCATCACGTCAGCATAGTCCAGGTGCTTGGAATGGGCATATATATGGGCCTTTGACTGGCAGTTTCAGGATAACATCTGCTACGACTTTCTTTCTTGTGCACTACTTCAAAAAGGCTCCGACGACGCTGTAACGCTCCACTGACAATCGGACATCAAGCTTTACTTAGTTTTCTTTGTTGTCGGTAATCTTTCATATATAGTTCTTTTTCTTCATTATTGTATCTTTTTGAACTATTAGTGGATTGGCCAACGAAAACACCCGACGAGTGCGAGCCTTGGAGTAGGATTCGTCGAAAGCTCCGAACCAAGTAAAAAATTACTTGTGTTAGCGCATGTTTGTCTTCTTCCTTCTAGTTCCTTTTTGTTTTCTTTATTCCACTATGTAAATCATTTTAACTCTTGATTTTCGAAAAATGCTATTCACCCCCACCCCCCTTCAGTATATTTATGGTCCTACAGTTTGGACTAATTAAAATTGAGTCAGTTTGATTTATTAGGTTGGATCTTTCCAGATTTGATCAAATGTGTCAGATTTATTCTAATAGATAAAATTTGGTCAAAATTGGACCAGACTGTTCAATAGGCCATAATTAATCAAATGAGTCTTGGCTTATCAATAGGTCTAAGTTTTAATTAAATGAACTTAGGTTAAACAATAACAACTAGACATCCCAATTATATTAGTTCTAATGAGAATAAGAGACTAAGTTAATGCTTAGGATTTGGTTTTTCAATCGACCGGTCACTGGATCGCTTCAAATAAAGAAAACTTATTTTTCTTATTTGCTTTTGGATTATGTATGTTTATTCTATGCATATGTGTAAGTTGAATTGAATCAGTTTTGTTAATGGTTTGTTGGTTTTATACTACATTATTATTTTCAATTCCAGATATTATAGATAATATACATGATAATGTTGGACCCCGTGGTAGTTTTGATGTGATCAACCAAGTTGGTTAGGTCCTGTTGTGTTTGATCCCTGTGTCTGAGTGTGCAGGAGCTTAGGAGTACATGAAGTCGAGCGGAAGACGCAGCTAGCGAGAAGGATGACACGGGAAGGGAGCCGACGGGCTCGGTGCGTCCGAAGGACGAGAGAGCTGCGGAAGAGTACTCCGGTGGGCGTGAAGAGCGTGCGCGGCGTTCGAGGGACGTTAAGCTGGGACGGAAGGCTGCTCGAGGAGAAGGCCGCGAATTGGGTTCGGGTGAGCGCTATTCCGGTTAGCCGCAATCACCCAAAAGAACGGAGCTTCGGAAGCCAAAGCGAAGAAGAAAAGGAGTCAAAAGAGGTTGGAAATTACTGTAGCAGAAGTTACTGTAGCTTTAAGGCACCTTAAACAAGCTTGAAGGCGCCCTTGAAGGCGCCTTCAAGCCTGTTGAAGGCGCCTTCAACAGGTCAGTTTTGACCGTTTGCGTGCGGATAAAGTTTTATCCGCTGACCGAGCTGGAGGCGCCTTGAACCTTGTTGGAGGCGCCTTGGACCCTCGGGATAGACTTTTCAGGAGCTATAAAAAGGCCCCTGGAGCTAGGGATTCATTCATTCATTCAAGCTTTCAATTCCTAGCAACTTGTGAGTTCATTAAGTGTGTAAAAAGGCTTCTCCGCCTACAGTGAAGGAGACTCTACTAGTGCGATCTTCGATTGTCCTGGATTAACAACCTACTTGGTTGTAACCAGGTTAAACCTCAGTCTCCCGTTTTATTTCTGTCTTTAATTTTATATAGTTGCTAGTTATTTTTATTGCTGCACTTATTTCTGAGTTGAAATCCGAGGAGGATATTTTTATTTTTGTTTTCAGCAATTCACCCCCCTCTTGCCGGCCTCCGCTGTGCCAACAATTGGTATCAGAGCCTGATCGCCTCAGAAGGACTAACCGCCAACTGAAGCACTACGATCAAGACGATGGCCGGAGCGAACATCCATCCCCCGAATTCGACTGAGACTTCGCCACTTGGAAGCGCAAAATGGAGGTATTTTTTAAAACGGATTTTGATATTCTTATTACAATGAAATATGGTTTTGCAGCGCCGAAAGACAAAGAAGAAAACACATGGAGCAAGAAGGAGCAAGCCGATTTCGTCGCCAACGGAAAGGCTCAGTGTGCTGCCACCACAAGAAGTAAATCGGATCGGAAGCTACGACTCAGCAAAAGATCTCTGGGAAAAATTCCTGGAGCTACACGAAGGTACTTCCGAAGCGAAGCTAGCGAAGCGCGACATCCTCCGGAACCAGTTATCGAACCTTCGGATGAACCAAGGCGAGAAGGTAGCGCAACTCCAAGCGAGAATCAAGGATCTGATAATGCAACTAACGAACCTTGGAGAAGAGGTAACCAACCGGGACTCTATCGCGTACGCGCCCAACGCATTCCCCAGAACTCCAGAGTGGGCTTCCTTAGTAGATGCGTATTACATCTCTAAGGACCTCGAGGTAAGTACTTTAGAACAATTATTTTCCACTTTCGAACTTCACGAATCTCGAGTCTCAGAACCCAATGGAGTAGAGAAGACCAGTCAGACCATAGCTCTAAAGGCAAAAGTAAACAGTTCTGACTCCGAAGCCTCAGTCGACGAATCCGAAGCGGCACTACTGGTAAGACGCTTCAATAAGTTTTTCAGTTCTAATAAATTTAAATCGCAGAGGCATCATCGAAAGAAGAGGACGGTTCGCTGCTACAACTGCAACAAAGAGGGGCACATCAAAGATGACTGCCCAAAGCTAAAGAGAAAGGAGAAAGAAAGAGAAAAATCAAAATACAAGAAGCCAGCTTGACCTAAACACAACCTAAAGGCCGCGTGGGATGACTCATCGTCCTCTGAGTCCGAAGTCGAAGAATTCTCGGGATTAGCACTGATGGCCAACCATCAGCTAGAAGAAACGTCTAGCTCAGAAATGAGCATAGATGAAGGGGGAGCAACCTCAGAAGAAGAAAGCACTAATGAAGGGGGAGCGTCACCAGATCAGGTAAGTAAGGTACGCAACCTAACTCCAAATCAATCCTTTAGATTTATTAAAGCTCTTTCTAGAGAATTAGATAGCTTAGAAAAAGAAAATGAGAATTTGAAATCAGAAAATAAAAATTTAAAATTAGAAATTGAAAAATTGAAAAATGATGCATGCTTAAAGAGATTTCCAAAGTCAAAAATTAGAATTTATGGTAAATTAAATTGGTATATAAGGAAGCATCAAGGACAACTTAGGAAAATACCAAGAAACTATGTACCCCCTAGATTTTTGAATAATCCTGTAGGAAGGAACCTCTATTGGGTTCCAAAATCTGTGCTTAATTAATTTTTCAAAAATTAAAAGCTTACAGTGAGAAAATTAAACATTGAAATTCTTTATGGAAGATTTGTCTAAGGAAGTGGTTGTTGCTCCAATAACCAAGAAGGCCTAGTGCCTCGCCACGACCTGGAAGCTAAAATATTGAAAGAAAATATTTAATTAACTTTCTGAAAAAGCATTAAACAAGAATTAAATAATGCTTTGAAAGTTTTTCAAATATGTGTTAAAATAAACAAAAAAATATATTCCTTAGAAATTTTGTCTTGAAAAATTGTTTTTTGGTTAGAATTTTTTTTCTGGAAAACTTCATTTGACTTAGACTGTTTTTTTTGGACCATTTAAATCAAAAATTCATTTTACTTAGAAAATTTTGTCAAAAATTTAATCTTACTTGAAAATATTTTCCTTAAGACCCCATTTTTGCTGTGATCAAAGGGGGAGAGTAAAGTACAAGTTTAGGGGGAGTTAGAAAAATTTAAATTTTCATTTTCTGATTTTAGATGATCATACATTTCTAACGGGCATGCTCACGCTAGGTTCAACTTTAGTTCAGGATTCTCTTTTTCTAATTGATCTAACTCTTTAGAATGAGCTGAGAGAGGTGATTCAGGAGATAGAGTATGACATGATTTAAGAAGTTAAGAGACATATTGGATGACTCGATCAATTATTCTAGAAACTCGAGCAAGAAGAGTTTCCAGTCTTGGATAATTCCAAGATCTGGGCTATGATTCGATCATTACCAGGGCATTGCAAGGAGGTTGCACATCATGTATGGGGGTGCTATGAAGGGCGTATCTCATATGTAGAGTTGTGTGGAGCTACTTCACTATGTGGATCAAGAGGATCCTGAAGAATTTAAGAAGGATCCAGAAGGGGATCCGATTGAGGATCAAATAGAGAATCTTGAAGCTTATCACACACACATATGCATCATGTAAGTCTATTTAAAAAGTTAAAATTTAAAATTATTAAATAAAATTGAATTGGTAGTATATTTTTAATGAGGTTAAAATTACAAAAAGTAAATGACTAGTTAACGACTAGTAAATCCGGACAACGTCTAGTTAATGACTATTTTAATAAAAAAAAATTAAATTTTCATCTATAAATACTCATCATCTTACACAACTTATTTCAATCATACAAATACCTAAATTCCTCTAAAAATCTTCTCTCTACTATTTTCCTCTAAAATAGATGAAAATAACCGATGATTTTTTAGAAAAATGTTTCTTCCCAAAACTTACAAACTTCATCAAATTATCCATATTTTTTATATCCGTCAAATTATCCATATAATCCATACCCATCAAATAATTCATATGGTCTATATCCACTAAATTATTTATATCCACAAAATTATCCATCTAATCCACATGCAACCAATATGCCTTTTACATTTCCGATGGAAAATGAACCATTTACTCCGACTTTTGTTCCAGAGACTTAGCTGTCTGACCGTGAATTCCCAATTAAACTTGAAAATTTAGAGAAGGTGAATTCTGGTGCTATAGATAGAAGAAAGCGGTTAACATGGAGTAGGATTGAAGATGAGGTTTTAGCGAGATTGTTTGTCACTATCAGTGATGATCCAATCATCAACAATGATCAAAAGATGGATGCTTTCTGAGGATGTGTTACAAGCTACTACAATGAGAATCGTCCTCTAGGTACACTCAGTATAATTGCAAGTGTCATATGATCGCACTACACAATACCATTCAAAAAAGGTATATCACTTCAATGCAAATTATAATAGTATTTATAGTGTGTATCATGGCGGTCATAGTGATGAGGATATATTGCGGCTTGCGTATGAAAAATACCGCGAGCAAAATAATGACATTGCATTTAATCTCTAGCATGTATGGAGAATCATAAAATACCGTTCAATGTTTACTCCACAGTCTGTTGATCACCTTATTGGTACGAAGAAAGAAAAAATCTTAGAGTTGGGGGCAAGCAACACCTCATCTAACCAAGATGTGAGTCTGTATGTAGGCCTAAACGAAGAAGAAACGTGTCCAATGGGTCAGAAGGCAGAAATAAGAAAGGGAAAAGGTAAAATAAAATCGGGCATTGAAGGTATGACAATAAATTTAGATAATATGTTTGCAAAGTTTACTGAGTATACAAGCATAAAAATGGTTGAAGTTGAAATGAAACAAAAATAACTCAAAGTTGAGGAGATGAAAGCAAAAACTGCCGAGATGAAAGCAAAAGTTCCCTTAGCCAAAGTTCAACTAAAGGAATACATAATCCTTTCAAAGGACACTTCACAAATGACAAAGGAGCAACTTATCATCCATGAAAATCTATGTCAAAAGATTATTATTGTAATTTTAATTATTGTACTTTTCAATTATTATACTTTTCAATTAATGTATTTTTCAATTAATATAATTTTCTATTATTGTACTTTTTCATTTAATGTACCATTCCTGGTCAATTATTATAGCCGTTGCAAAGTACATGTTAAATATAGTCATTGTAATATAGCCTTTGTAATATAGATGTTGATAAGAAAAAAATAAATAGACACATTGTCCTCTACAATTCTTCATTCTAACAACATACCATTTGCCAAATATATAGACTTGAATTCGTTTTCTCCAAAATATCTCAATATTCAAGTGGTACCAACTCTGACTTGACAAGTGAAAATGAAGTCCAACTTGAAGTTGTTGATGAAGGTTATGATCCGAGAAATGAGCTAATGTCGTTGATACTTAGCTTCAATAAAGTCGACTTAGTTTAATATATTTGGTCATAATGTAACAACAATCCTTAAATTAGTATTTTATAGTTTCTCTTTACATTTAATTTATATGTTGTTTTTTAATTTTATGTGAGTGTGATTTTTTTATATGTTATACTCCTTTATTTCAAATTTATAATAATATTTAAATTTTAAATAAATGACACTCATAAATTTTTAAAAAATATTTTATGTAATAAATATATTTTAAATTATTATTATTATTTATTTTAAATAATAATCATTTAAATTGTGTAAATAAAATTGAAATTATATTTATTTAATATAAAATAAGAATAAAGATGAATGAGTGGACAGTGAAACTCATAAATGATGAGTGTTAATATTAAAATAAATGTGAGAAAATGAATATGTTAATATAATGTGTATGCGACATGTAGACCCTACAATAATGAGTGTTAATGTTAAAATGAATGTGAGAGAATGAAGATGTTAATATAATGTATATATGGCATGTGGATCATATACTTTTTGATGAGGTAGTGAGTGTTATAACACCCACCAATGTGGATGCTCTTATTAGAGTTCTGTTGTCGTTACTATCATTATGTACAAACATTTTTTTTTTCAAAAAGAATGTTATGTGTTGACAGTTTTAAAAAGAATGATTAGTTCATTTAAATTATAAGTTTATTTCATGATTTGTTCAATCATGATTAATTCATTTGATGAGATGTGTGTAATATAATTAATCAATAACGATTAGATTGGATCGTATGAATGATGAATAGAAACATAATTATCACTTAATCTTGTAAACCAACTCAAATTTACATTGAGGCAATTATTAATTATATATATATGAATTACACTGAATAACTAAATAATATATTTATTTATAAAAGATTATGACAAATAAGAACATCATAGCTGAACTTAACAAGTGAAAAAAAACTATATGAGGATAATTATAAAATATGACATCTTAAGATACAATATGTTCTTGATGAACAAGAAGTTCTAGAGGTTGTAAATCAGTTTATGAAAGAACCTGTTGATGATTCTATAGTACAACATAAATGTGATTTTGATGTCTATAAGACATGGAAGAAAAAAGACTTCACTACTAAGAGGATATTGATTAGTTCAATAGTAGATGGTCTACTATTTAAATATGAGTCATTACCATTGGCTTATGCCATCTAGGATGCCCTGAGAGAAAATACAGTGGAGTTAGCTTGAGTAAATTTCATCAACTGACAATAAAATTTGCCAGGTATAAAAAATGCTTGAATGTCTCCATGGCCCAACATCTGAGAGAAATGACTAAAATGATTTGGGATCTAAAGATTGTTGGTAATGAGTTGACTGATGAACAACAGGTTTAAGTAATAATCTATTTAATTCTTAGGAAATGATAAAATATAATCTTACACAGTGAAAATATCAAGACATTCACTAATATCTCATACAATGTTGAGCTTGAGGTGGACAGAATTGAATCCGTAAGGATTTCTGGACAAGTTTTTATAGCTTAAGGTTTTGTTGGAGCATCTAAATCTAAGAATAAGAAAGACGATTCTCGAAAGGAATGGGAAAAGGAAAAAAAAAAGTTGGTGTTGCTGTTGGGCAATGCTTAATCAAGAAGAATTTTAAAAGAAAGAAGTATGAAAAGAAACCTAAACGCAAGCTGACTCTATAACTGCGACAAGAAGGGTCACTTTGCTCGAAAATGTACTGAGCCAAAAAAGATATATCCATGTTTATCTTCTTTTCATGAGCATTATATTGCTAGTTCATTATTGTTGGATGATTCTTATCCTTTGTGATTATAAATTCAGGAGCAATGAACCATGTAGTTCGTGATCAAGCTACATATGTGGAGTACCGTTAGGTACCAGCGGGTAACAAATGGATATATGTAAAAAATAATACAAGGATTGAAGTTAAAAGAGTTAACACTTGCAAACTTAACATACGTGGTGGATGTACCTTATTTCTATATGATGTCATGTATGCTCATGAGATTCAATAGAATCTAGTTTCCGTTACTAGTCTTTTTTATTTGGGTTAATGTATAAACTTTTACAGTCATTGTATAAAACTTAATATTAACTTTGTGTTGATAGGGTATGGTTATGTATTGAATGGTTTCATGGTACTTGATATAAAATCAGATATTAATTATGGTATTAATGATTATTTTTCAAACATTACTCTTACTAATGATGTTGATGTAAATGATGAAATTTGGCATGCACTCATGCCAAGGTTAACTTGTTTATATGTGAGCATTGCCTTGCTAGAAAAATAACTATGAAACTATTTGGTAATGTTATTAGAGTTGAATCACCATTTCAATTAATTCATTCAGATATTTATGATTCAATAAATTTGAAGGCTATATATGCAAGTTCTTATTTTATTACGTTTATTGATAACTTCATATATTTTGATCATGTGTATTTAATTTCTCATAAATCTAAAGCATTAGATTTTTTTAATTCTTATTTGAACAAAGTTGAGAAATAATTAGAACATAAAGTTAAAATCTTACGCACTAACTGTTGAGATGAATATTTGTCTCATTAGTTCAGGATAATATATAGTGAAAAAAGGATTATTAAACAACTAACTATCCTAGAAACTCCACAACAAAATGAGATTGCTAAAAGGAAAAATAGAACTCTTCTAGATATGGTTAGGTCTATAATGGCTCAAGTTAATTTGCTAATTTTCTATTGGGGAGATGTGTTATTAGCAGCAACCTATATACTTAACCGTGTGACTTCTAAATCTGTTCTATTTACTCCATATGAATGTTAGACAAACAGAAAATCAGATTTGAGTAATTTGAGACTATGAGGGTCAGCTGCTTATGTTAATGATAAGACTCATAAATATGAAAAATTAAGACCTAGAGGTAAAAAGTATATCTTTGTAAGGTATTTCGAGGAACAAAATTGAACTATATTTGAAATAGAGTCAAGAGATGCTATTTTTCTCGAAACTGAGTTTCTAATAGGAGGTGAAGTTGATAAGACAATTCCTCTATTTGTGATAGAGGAGAAGGATAATATTCCTTTATCATCAAATTAGGTATCGCGAGAGATGCCTGAATCTAGTCAATATAGTGGGGATAATTTGCCTACGAATGAGTTATTTTTTCAACAGTCTAACCTAATGAAGAAATAGTCGTCAAATTATTCCTCGAAGAATGTTTGGTATTAAGAATGAGACATTCTCCTAGTTGACAATGAACCTAGAACAATTGAGGAAGCATTGAGATTCTTGGTTAGAGAGAAATGCAAAGTTACAATGGATGAGGAAATGGAATCTATGAGAAAGAATCAAGTTTATGATTTAGTCAATTTTCCTCCGGGTCGAAGGAATTTTGGGAATAAATAGATTCTCAAAATTAAGAGGAAAGAAGATGGGTTGATTAATTGATACAAAGCTCGTCTAGTTGCAAAAGGGTATACCCAAATGGAGGGTATTGATTTTAAAAAGGCATTTTCCCCTGTTGTGAAGTTTGTGTCAATATATATCATCCTAACTATAGTAACACATTTTGACTTGGAATTATATCAGATGGATGTAAGAATGGTTTTCCTTAATGACAATCTTGATAAAGAAATCTATATGAGACATCCAGAAGGTTACATTACAGAAGGTCAAGAGAATAAAGTATATAAACTTAAAATGTCTATATATGGGCTAAATCATTCATAGACAGGTACAAATCTAAAATCGTCCAAAAACGATATCATTTTGTTCAAAATGGTTCCCTTTTATTAACGACACAAAATCGATAAAACTATCTCAAAAATCATATTTTTACAAGTTTAAATGTGATTTTAAGATTTTGATCCGATTTTATTATTTTGATCTGATTTTACTTTAATACACGATTTCACTCGATTTTCATAAGTAAGCTTGTGATTTTGTACGAGTTTACGAGTCAACTCGCGATTTTGATAATATTGGATGAAAGTATTAGTTGATTTCTCCACATGGGTTGAGCGAATAGAGGTATTCTATTCATTACCAGTCGATTGATAAAAATATCAATTGATTGCTACAGTAACTACTATAGTAAAACCCTAAACCTAGGATTTTAACCTCCGGATACATTCACTCAGCACTCATCCTTGCCCAACAAACCTAGACCTAGCTTTCTAGCCTCCTCCATCAGCCTTGCATCCCTCGGATGCTTCCTCATCCTTCACGCCTTATCTTCAAGAGCTTCCTTCGGTCTTATCATTGTTGTCAGGTATTCCTTTGCCAAGAGGCTGCGCCTTCGGGACTTCAACCTTTGCTAAGTCACACTTGGACTTACATTGCCAAGACTATATACTTGGACTTATACACCGCCAAGAATCCTCTTGAACTTTTTCTCCTTTGCCAAGATCACACTTGGACTTTCCTTATTGTACCTGTATCCTATACACTCACAATGCATATCAAATACAATAATAAATCTAACTTAAACCTTTGCCCAAATATCAAAATCTAGGACACCTAGATTTCTCCAACAATCTCCCTCTTTTTGATGTTTGACAACCCATTTAAGTTAAGGAAACATAAATACAATAAAAATACAAATAAACATACATATCTATTCATGCATAAATATGAAACCTAATCCTAGGCATCCCCTTCACCTAAGCTCCCCCTTAAGCTAGGATTTCTTGCAAAGTTAAACTTCTTCACCTTTGCCAACAAGTGAGCAATTGCTCCCCTTCACCTAAGCTCCACCTTGAGCTAGGTTTTCTTGCAAAGGTGTGTAGGTTTCCCACTTAAACCCAACACTTCTCCCCCTTTGTCATACATCAAAAAGTGCTCTAATAATATCCCAATTATTGGACTCTTTGACCTCTAATGACCATAAACATCATGTATTAATCCCCCGTAAGATTATATACATGTTCACTATCCTTTTAGTCATTTTCTATTGCTAAAATATATTTTCAAACGTATCAGTCGATTGCATTAACCTCAGTCGACTGCCATTAACCCCAGTCGACTTGCCTCTTTAAAACGAGGTTATAGAGATATTATGTGCTTGTGAACAGTGTTACCAGTCGGCTGGTAGACTATTTCAACCAAAATCAACATTTCTAACCCAACTTTAGAAATGCACTATAAATTCTACAGATCTTCAAAATTTTTTTAAATTTTATGGAGAAGTCTATTTTACCAATGTCTAGTTGGAAAAAATATATAAAAATATATTGATCACATATCCCAAGATTTATACAAAATCCAAAACTAGCTAAATGATTTATTTGAACGTTGGCTTCCTCTTGATTATCTGCCCATACTAAACTATAATGCATCCCTGCATTAGTTTATATGACATTTATACATCAAAAACTAATTTTATATAATATGAACTCAATTCATATTTCTATGCATGAAACTCAACCTAATTGCGCCAATTTCTTGGATTTAAAACTCAAGTTTATCTCTAAATCACTTGACATATTTGATAACCCATCTACCATGGGTCCCAAAGGCTTCTCCTAACCTTCGGACTCTTAACCTTAGTCACCTTCCTAGGTGATTCATCTACCATGGCTACACCCACATGGTGTACCTTAGTAGACTTTTTTTTCTTAACCTTGAGCACCTCATCCTTTCTATAATCATATGCAACCCTTGCATATTTCTTATCATGGACCTTGGATGATTCTCCTTTGCCCTTTGTCACTCCTCCCTTGCCATTGTTATGTGCCACCGTAGCACTTAACCTCCTTTTAGCATGGGAGGGACCCAATTTGACACTTTTGGATTTTTGACCACCCAAACACATATCAAGTCTTCTAAGTTCAATAATGAACCTATCTAGGACCTTCTCCATTTCTTTAAGTCTTATTTTCAAAGCTTGATTTTCCAATTTTAGGATTCTAACTCTAGAGTCAACATGTCTATCTTGGACATCCCTAAACCTACCCACCTTCCTAGGCATATGCCTCCCTTTCTTGGGATTAATGCTTAGGTTTTCACCCACTTTTCTTCCCTTAGGAAAAGTGGTTTGGGTCTTATTAGATCTACCCTTACTAGATTTAGCATCAATAGGTCTCCTAGAGTTATCATCTATATTAACCATATTCTTATTATTATATCTAAATCCATGATTATGCTTCGGTAAATAATCTACATTATTTCTAACAAGCATGTAAGAATTAGAGCTTGGATTAAACTTCAAGTTAGGGATTACCTTCCCTTTTATCTTTGAACCTCCCCCTTGACATGAGCTCCTCTTCTTCTCCCATTTCTTAAAGTGCGCCAATTCTTGAGCTCTCCTCTTCTTGGGCACTTCGTGTGATAGTGACCATACTCACCACATGTGAAACAACAAATGTGCTTCTTCTCCTTCCTACAAATCATATTAGTTAAATCAACCTTATTGAGTTTAGGAATTACCTTCTTTACCTTCTCGAGCGAAGGACACCTACTCTTGTAGTGTCCCATCTTACCACACTCAAAACATTTGATGTGATCCTTTGCACTCTTCTTGGTGGATGAGGTGGAGGGTTGAGCTTCCAAGATCTCCACTTCATTGGATGACTCTGTTAGGACCGATGTGCCCGCTAGAGGGGGGTGAATAGCGTCTCGTCGCACGCTCGTCGGCTGCGTCTTGATGATGATATGCAGCAGAAATAAAATACAAGACTCACACAATGCTAACAAGTAGATTTACTTAGTATCCACCTCAAGAAGAGGTGACTAATCCAAGGATCCACACACGACACGCTCCTCCACTATGAAAACCCTCCTTCTCGATCGTAGCCGAAGGCGGAGAAGCCTTGTACAAATTCTCACACACACAAACAACTCACACAAAGAAGAAGAAATACAAATACAAGTAAAAACATTCTCTTCTTACTTACTTGTTGCCTCTTGAATCTTGGAGAAATACCTCCAAGTGCCTTTAAGATTGGAAGTGAATGCTGGTGACTGTCGCTGAAAATCACAGGAAGAAATCGCAAAGATCTGGTGAAGAAAATGCTCCGCTCAGGCTATATATAGTGCCTCCAATCGATTGAAATCAACCCCAATTGATTGCCACATCAGCACCACTCCATCACAGCCGTCCATCACCTGCATCCTGCGGAACGATCACTTCCCAATCGATCGACCGATCGATTTGGACCGCCTGAATCGATTGCTCGATCGATTCAGCTCCTCTCTGTGCTCTCGCATCCGTTTGAGAGCTTCTGTTGCCCAATTGATCGCCTGATCGATTGGCAGCTCCCAATCGATTGTTCGATCGATTGGGAAAGTTTCTGTGCTTGCGATTTCACATACCAATCGATCGGTCGATCGATTGGGCCTTCCTATAATCGCAACACAGTCCAAATCGATCGACCGATCGATTTGGACCCTATTCAATTGATTGCCCGATCGATTGAACACTCTGAACTTGACTCAAACTCAAGTCCAAAGTCTCAAACCCAACTTCCGATCAACCGTGACCTGTTAGGTCTCCATGCCTAGCATTTGGCCACACCCGACCAACCTCGAACTAGCCTTCTAGCCTCCTCCATCAGCCTTGCGTCCCTCGGATATCTCCCCATCCTTCACGTCTTACCTTCAGGAGCTTCCTTCGAACTTATCCTAGTTGTCGGATCTTTTTTGCCAAGTCATACCAAGACTTACCTTGCCAAGACTACATGCTTGGACTTACAACCTTTGCCAAGATCACACTTGGACTTTCCAATTGCCTGGCTCCTCACCAGGACTTTCTCCTTTGCCAAGATCACACTTGGACATTCCAACTATCTGGCTCCTCACCAGGACTTTCCAATTGTCTGGCTCATCACCAGGACTTTCTTCTTTGCCAAGATCACACTTGGACTTTCCAACTGTTGCTCGTAACTCCAGCTACCACAACCCATGAGTGGCCGAGTGCGGCACGACAGGACAAGCGGTATCAATTCCAACTACCACTCTCTTGAGTGGCCGAGGATGCAACCCTGGTCAATGACTCTCTCGACCGCAAGAGAGAATTGGTCGTTGACATGCATGCCATGATATGATGCGCCAAATGCAACAGTGATCATACAAATATAAGCAAAAAAAAATTTAGGTATGCTACATGAAGCCAGCATGCTCAATATAGTATATAAATAAACAACAGTCAAAGCATATAAACATGGTATCTAATATCTGCTACTTATCATGGACAACAACAAGAGACTGTATAGATATGGAAATGAATATCTCAAAGATCACGTGAAAGTATCAAGCGTAGGAAAAAAATAAGAGTGGAGTCAAGATAAAATAGTCCTTATCCAAAATAGTTCATGCACCAAGGTCAACGTACTAAAAGAAACAAAGCAAGAAGTACCCGCCTTCAATATGTAGTCCGAACCAAATCACGTCCCGTCAAGTCAATCGTCTCAATCAACGCTTTGTATCAGTGCACGCAAATTAACTATCTTCATATAAATCAAATAACTAATACCAATTCTCAAACCATCAACCTATCTCGAAATGGATGCACGAAGCAACCAAACCCAAACTCTACAACCCTCTATGATATGACATGGCTTCCTAGACCTCTTCTAACCCAAACAAAGTTAGCTGAGAAATGCTTGCTGAATTCTCATTAAGTCTGCGAAACTTTTTAGATTCTCCAAACTGTGTAGTAGTCTACAAACTCTACCATGGCACTACCAAAGGAAAAGGGTAAAATAATAATTTCCAATTCAAGAACCGTACAACTAAATATGAATATTACATGCAGTAGAGGCTCCTCCCAAAAAACCAGCGTCACCTATATTACCTTAGCTCTAACTTCGCAAGTAGCAACCAGAATACCAGAAACAAAATCCCATAACCGAACCGACACAATGGAGACAGTTAATGGTAGACATGATACTTTGCATACTTCAGGTCAACAAGATGCACTTACCAAAACCTAAATCAACCAAAATTAAGTATCTTACCTCAAACCCACCACGCACAACTAGGGCTTTGTTGCCGGAAAGGGTTAGCTGTTGGATAAACAAGAAAACTTCACAGCTTGAGATTGAGCAACAAAACCTACCACAATCTGGATTCACAGAAATCCAACTCACCTTTACCGACAGCTACCAAGAATGCCTCTGCTGTGGTGATGAACCTGAGCAGAGGGCAGCAGCGATGGAAGACTGGCTGGCGGCCGGTGTTGGTCGGGGCCACCGGGGTGACGCGAGCAGAAAGAGGAAGAAGAAATCGGCATCAAGAACAACTAGGGAACAGGTGAGGGGTCGGTGCGGTAAGATCACGAGGAAGAGGCGAAGGCTCGGGAGTAGGTGGCGGCGGCGCGTCTTGGCGAAGAGGAAAAGAGGTTAGGGCACAACGGAGAGGGGAAGAGGATCGTCGGCTGTGGTGCCCGCGCGAGGAGGAGAGCAGGTTCGACGGAGGATTTGAGGAGAAGGGTTCGGTGAAGGAGGGGGCGACGTCTGTGGCTCGTCGTGTGAGAGGAAGAGGTCGGAGAGGGTGAGAGCTCGGGAAGAGAGAGGTCGGCTGGTACTCGCGCGGTGAAGGCTCAGGAAGAAAGGGTTTGGCGCCGTGTGGGGAGTTAGGGCACGGGAAATTTTCCTTTTATAACTTAGAGATTTTCCAATTAAACCCTAGATCCATTCCTCAATTAACTCCCACCTCCGGATATTTCTAACAGGCTCTTCTCGAGCCCAGTAATGCAATCCCCTTTGATTACGTCATACAACCTCTAATTAAATCTCAGAAAATTTCTAAAATTTTCATTAATATTTTTCATCCATTAAATCTTATTATTTAATTATTATTTAGGTGCGATATTTTACATTCTCCCCTACTAACAAAAATTTAGTCCCCAAATTTACTTCTCAACTCAAGGACCTTCATCTAAGGATAACAGCTAAGCAACATGCATATATACCACTTTGTCATAGTGTCGTGAACAAATCGCCAACCGTAAAGGATGACTCTGTGGGTTATGAGCTCATCCTGCTCCTGCTACTCCCACAATAGGATCGCTTAAATCCCTGTACATGCGAGTACCATCTGAATGGTAAAGATATTGCTAACCCATATGTCCGGTGAATAAGTAGTCTACCGATTTTACTCAAAAATACTCGAGATAATAACGAATGAGGACTACTCGTATTTATCAATAAGTGAGCAATAAGGGTATAAACTGAGACCTTACCCCGAAAGACCGATCCCTCAGCCCGCTGTGTCTCCTCTCGCGTGACTGCATAAGCATGTCCCACTTCTGAGCTCGATGGTGGCATCGTTGAAGTAGACTGACGTGGAATCGGAGAGGCGACACCCTGCTGCTGCTGTTGGTACTGAGGCTGAGGTTGGAATGCCAAATAAGGCTGAGATGGAAGGGAAGGGTCCTACTGTACAGGATATGTCTGATAAGGGGATGCTGCCGTAGAGTACTGCGTGGTCGCTGGGACCACTGGATACTTCTGACTCTGGATATGATATACCTTCCCCTGGGGCCCGGGGATTGCGGCGGATATGAAGCGTTCTGAGTCCTTTGAGGTCCTTTCTTCTGTCGTGGCTGGGCGGGTCGCCCTCCCTGAGTGGTATCTTTAGTCATCTCCAACTGAGCATTCAGAGTGCAATTTTGACTCTCGTGCCCTGGAAGCTTACAATAGAAGCATAAAGCGTGATCCAACGGGCAGTTATTTTTGGTATGACTTTTGGAGCCACATTAAAAACACATGATCCCCCCAAAGTCATTCTTCCGGTCTCGTTGAGAAGAACGAGAAACCCCATCCGAGGTTCGCCTTATCTTCTGCGATGGAGAGGACCCTCCTGAAGTAACCTGTGAGCTTTGACCTCTTTTCTCTTTCTTCTGTGTCACTTGTTTATTGTTACTTTTTTCCAGATTCACTTGTTGCTGAGTCATCTCAATGAATAACGCCCGATCTAAAACCTCTCGATAAGAACTACCTGGAAATCCTGGCATCTTGAGTGTAAAATACCGGAAAATAGGCGAATATTAATAAGGGAATATTCCGGAATTTTTGGAAATTTTTCGGGAATTTTTCGGAGCTCGTATGGACGAGTTAACGGGGACAAAATGGGACCCGGAAAAGCCTGTTTAGGCTACCCCATTTAAGTGAGGAAAAGTTGATTTTTCCTTTTCTTTTTAAAAATTTTTTTTTTCTTTTTCTCCTCGCCGATTCTTTTCCCTCTCCCCGTGCGCCCGACGCCGCTCCCACGCCCTAACCACCACTCGGCGGTTCTCTTCCTCTTCTCTTTGTCGCCGAGCCCTAGTCCTCTTCTCTTCCTTCTCTTCTCTACCGAGCCGAACCCCACTTCTCCTCCGCCCAGCCGTGCCCTAGAACGAGCGCCGACCACTGTGCGGTGGATCTGAGCCACACCGCCGACGCCTCTTCCTTTGCACGTGCCCTAGCCGAGCCCTCGTTGTGGAGTTCACCGCTGCCGACTCTTGATCCGAGCACCATTGCCGACAGTCCAAGCTCCCTTCTGGTGTTCGGGCCCTAGCCACAGCCTACACAGCCGCGATTTCCTCTGCCCTAGGTCGGGCCGACTCCTGATTTCCTCTCCTCTGTGCTGCCGCTGACCTCAACAATCGACTTCGATTATAGGGTGCTGGCGCCGCCCGATTTCTGACTGTCGTCTCTGCCTTCGATTGCCGCCCAGTGGCAGTAAAGGAAGGGGTAAAGTGTTCAGGTTATGTTTTGGAACATGATTTGGAAGGAAAATGGTTGATGTGGTTTGTTTGTTTATTTCCAGCAGCTAACATTCCTTAACGGCAGAAATTTCCAGCCAACAACTCTTTGATATCAGTACAAACTAGTGGCTGTGAGATTCAACTGAGACATTCAACTCAGGTGAGTGATATTTCGTTTGTTAGGTTAATCCTTAAGCTAGGATGATTAGGGTTAAGGAACTAACCCTAGTGGATCCACTGGTTTTATTTAATTACAGTTTGTTAAGGGTATTGGTTTGATTAGTTGGATCCAATTTAGAATTTCTTAAATTGGATTAGAATTTAATTTGGCTAATTGTGGTATGATAGAATTAGCTAAACTAGACCTTATGTTTAATATACAGGATCTTGACGCGAGACGAGTATCTCGGAGTCAGATTGGACCTTTCTATTTTGGAGGCGGGTACTTTTAACTTTTTGTCTTTGATATGCTTAGTAATGAAATTAACATGTTGCATTAATTGTGTTTCTTACCTGTTTCGGTTAATCACTACCCAAATTTTGGTACATGCTTGATTTATTGATTGGTTTGCATCTCATGTATATTTTACCTGTTTATACATGCTTATAGGGGTAGTGATATATCATGCTTTACCATGTTCAGGACCTAGGTTTTATACCTTCTGTGTACCTTTGGATTGTTTTGGTTCGTTGACCTATGATGCATTTTTATATACATGTGGATTAGGTCAGGATATTTTGTGGTTAGTGCCATGCACCATTTGCATGATTGCATGCTGTGCGATAGTCCGCTCCATTATTGTTGAGCACATCGCCAGTTACATGGATCTGCACACACCACCACTCATGGGTTAGTGGTCGATTCGGTGAGTGTGTTGCGTGAGGGACTCTGTTAGGCAGTTGGTCCGTTCGTGGGTAGTGTGACCTGACGTGTTATTGAGGATTCCTCCCGTCTTTGAGTCTGGGAGATGAGAGCATTCGCTCCCCATTTATGATTTGGGGTAGGAGGATAGGTGTACTCAAACAGCACCCGTCCACTCGGTCACTCGTGAGTAGTGGCGGCCTGAGTGTGCACAGCCCTACCCACTCGGCCTCACTATTGTGTGTGAGATGATTGGTAGCGTCAGGGGTGACCGGGCCATCATTGGCATCATATGCATGATGCATTTATTGCTTGTGTTTGTGCTTGCTGCATTTATATGCTGCATATTGTTTGGATACCTATGTTTGACATGCATACAGGATTCCTATACCACTCGGACTGTTTGTCCTTATACCGGGTCCTGGTTAGTACAGATTCTCTCCTGTCTACTTCGGTTTGCATTTACTTTTATTTTTATCAGGAGACTGTACGCATGATTAGTGCTAGGTGTTATTTCTTTACTTTGCATATCAATTGTACCTGCTGAGTGTTGGACTCACCCCGCCTCCATTGTTGTTATTTTTAGGTTGATGCTGTCAGGAGGGAGTTCCAGTCGCTAGTCCTCACTGCACGTAGTGCTATATCCCTGCAGACCACGAGGATTTATTTACCATTTGGTTTGATTTTTATTTGCTTATGTGTGTGCTTGGTTATTTGGATACTTGGACATCGTATGTTTTTCTTTTGATATTGATGGATGTTCTATTCGATATGTTTTTACTACATGCCTGCCTGGACGGCAGAAGAGGTGAGTTTCGTCGGATTTGAGTTTTACGAGTGTAGTGGAGTAGGGTGGATTTCGAGTCAGTGTAGTATTGTGATGTACTATTATAAATTGCGTGGTGAATGTTTTTATTTATTGTTATTATTCCAGCCGCCTGTGGCTGAGGTATATGAGATGTAGAAAAGTCTCAGATTGTCCACCGTACAGGGGAGATGCTGCCGAAATTTTTCTCGGACAGGGACTCCTCTGGGGCGTGACATTGAGTCGTATGTATGTCGCAAGTCCCTGAGTAAACTGATGCATCTGATCATGATCCTGAGCCACAAGATGCGGACAAAACTCAGCCAATTTACTGAATTCTACATTATACTCCATCACAGAACGATCACCTTGCTTGAGGTTCAGAAACTCCTGACGACAAGCTAGACAAAATGTAACCAAAAAATACTGTTGGATCGTGAAGTTTCAGAAAATACTGTTAGTGCTAACCGTACCAACAAATACTGTCTCTCAAATGCCTCCCGATACATCTGCCACGTGATGTGTTGTTCCCCAAAGATCGTCTTCTACATGTCCCACCAAATGACGGCCTGATCCCAAAGATGATATGCAGCCAACTCCATATTCTCTTCATCTGTACACTTCATGTACCCAAATGTGCCCTCCAAGTTCTTCAACCAGCTACAAGTCGCCTAAGGATCAACACCTCCATGGAATAGAGTAGTTCGATCTTTCACAGACTTCGCCAACAAGGGTATTCGAGCTCTATCTGTTGGAACCCCAAGGTCGTTTTGGTGTGATCAACAAGTTAAGTTAGGTCCTGTGTGTTTCTAACCTTGTGTCTAAATGTGCAGGAGCTTAGGAGCATAGGTAGTCGAGCGGAAGACACAACTAGCGAGAAGGACGACAGTCCGAGGGATGAGGTGCTGCGGAAGAGTACACCGACGGACGAGAAGGAAGCGTGCAGTGGTTCCGAGGGACGAAAGCCGGAGCGGAAGATTGCTCGGGGAGTAAGAGACGTAGCTAGCGAGAAGGACGACACACGATGCGTTCGAGGGGTAAAGACTGCGAATGAGTACGCCGACGGACGAGAAGGAGGCGCGCGCCGGAGCAGAAGCAAGCTCGAGAAGGCCGGAAGTTGGGTTGGGTGAGCCCTTTTCGGATGGCAGATCACCCTGGCCCTCGAGGAAGCGAAGGCAGGCGAACGAGAAGAGGTCCGGATTAAAAAGTCAACAACTGTTGACTTTGGGCTCGGGGCGCCCGGAATTTTGACCGGGATCGCGATTTACGCGATCTGAACGTTAGATAAATAGTTTTATCCCAGGTGCTCGGAACCCCTTCGGGCACCCAGGCCAAAGCTATAAATATAGCCTTGGTCAAGCTCATCAATTCAGAAATTGTAAACAACATTTGTTCGCTTCCACTGTTTAGATAAGCTTCTGTCTTTCTGTGCCTACACTGCTGTAAGCGAGGCTTCTCCGCCTGAAGGAGTTCTTAGTGCAACCATCTTCCTTGGATTAACAACCTCCCCGGTTGTAACCAAGTCAAATCCGGTGTCTTGTCTTTATGCTTTATTTTCTGCTTAATCTATTTTTCAAGTGTTAGCTTAATCGTTCGAGAAAGGGTTGTGTTTTTCTTCAGGGCTATTCAACCCCCCCTTCTAGCCGGCCCAACGGTCCTACACTATCCACTATCTAACCAGTAGTGTTTGAAGCAGGAATATAAGGTGGTACTCCCGACGTCTGTAACTCACGCTCCCTAGTAGAGGTTGGAGGATTCCGATCACTGCTCCCTCAATCAACCTCATTCAGGTTTCCTGTAAACTCTATCCCTTGGGCAGCTGGTTCGGGACCCATAGACACCGTGGGTTGTTTTCGTGGTTGACCTTGTCCACGGTTACGTATAGCAGTCGACCATCTTCGTGTCATTCCTGTTAGTAATAAGTATATAAGTGCCATTAGGAAAATGATTTAGTAGTAGACAACTTACATCCTATAGCTTGGAGACATCCTGCCGCTGCCTGGTCCCAAAACTCGAGAGTCACATCGAGGAATCAACTTATAAAAGGAAAGCAAAATAATCGGAACACCGAAAATAGGCGTCACAAACCCCCTCTCTGATACCATAAATTTGTATCAGATTAACTCGAAAATCCAAAACACGGAAAAACACCAATCATCGTAAACCTACTCTAATACCACTAAATTGTCACACCCCCAAAGGAGTCCTGCCAGACAAAAATTCGGCAGCATCTCCGCTGTACGGGTGACAATCTGAAGTATTACTACATACAAAATATACATCATCCACATACGGTTGGAATATATACACAACCACGCAGTTTATATCATCAGCCCACTAGGTTGGAACAAAATAAACACAACCACGCAGTTTAATAAGCCTACATGGCTGAAAGTAAACATGCACAGCGGAGAACACAAAATAATACGAACATAAGACCAATAACGGTACTAGCAAAATTACCTATAACCACCAGACTAGACTCCAAAAATCCACATCAACTTGTTCAAAAGTAAAATACGCAAAATTAACATACCACTCAAACGGTAACAAAACCCAAAAAGAAAACTATCCTCGAGTGTGACGTAGGACCTAGGACTGGCAGCCAACATCTCTCCAAGCATCCATGACTCATCTACCTGTTACCTGGCGAAAGAAAACTATTTTGTGGGATGGTGAGTATTGGAACTCAACGGGTAAAGAAAGATAGTGCATGAACATAACATATAAACAGAGAATACCAAAAGGAATACAGTCTCATAAGGGAAGTAGCAGATACTAAAATAAAATCATGATAAATACTCATACCTGAAACCATATCCTAAGCTAGTAAGAGAAGGTCAGAAGTAGTACTAATCTACTACAGTACTGCTCATAGCTACAGAGGTAACATGTAAGGTATATAAACATTTCTAATAAATAAACCAATGTCTAAACACCTACCATGATAGCATATCTCAACATAAGGGAACATATCAACACAAGTAAACCATAGCAAGTAAGCATAACAACATATGTAAACAGCAGCAGCTAAAGCAAGTATAATAACAGCGTATGCACAGATGGTCACTCCCGCCCATCTCTCTGCACCATGATCCCTGTATGGTCGAGAGTGTTAGGATGTATACTAAAAGCCTAGCTTTTGGTATAAATATTTATCTAGAAATAAGAATCACATTGGTCAAATGTCTACATTTATGATAAATGTAGTTGTTCAATTAATTTATATTGTAGATAACATGGTGTGTGGTGTCACACACAGAGGATCATGTTATCAGTACCTTATAAATTATAAACAGTAGCTCACGACCAAAATGGAAAGGAACAAACCATTGGAAGGTCATAGTGTAATTAGGTATTAGTTTATCTTAACTATATAATTACACTAGTACACTTAGAGTGTATTGAGTAGGACCATTAGAGGTCGTTTCTTTTATACTGACTTTATAAAGGAACAAAGACCTCAGTTATTATGGAAGTGTGTGCTCTTAATCCTAATATAATAACAAGTATATATATTTTATTTCTTTAATTTATCGATGAGTGATATTTAGTTCGATAAATCAATAAGCCAGATAAGTTGGGAAATGATATCACTTATAGTGTGTGTTGTTGATTATAGAAGAAGCGTGTCTAGTAATCTAGGTTGAGAATGTCCCCGAGAGGAGCTCATAAGGATTGTCATGTTAAACCCTACGGTGGACTTAGTCCGTGACGATAAGGTTGAGTGGTCTACTTTTGGACTAAGATATTAATTAAATGAGTTGTCGATAACTCACTTAATTAGTGGACATTCGACATCTTAACACAGGAGACTAACACACTCATAATAAGAAGGAGCCCAAAATGTAATTTGGGATTGATGCGATAGTTCGATAATAGTTCTTCAGTGGAATGAATTATTATTGATAAAATTAAGTTGTGTGTTAGGCGAACACGAGATGCTTAATTTTATCGGGAGACTAAAACGATTCCTCCTCTCGGTCCTCTGGTAGCTTCATATATAAGTTTATACCACACCACTTCTTACCCGTCAGTGGGGCCGACCAGCTAGCTTGGAACCCAGCTAGTAGGCGAACCGTGTGGATGAGCGAGTTGTGGTAGGCCAACTTGGGTCCCGAGCTTGGGTGGCCGACATTTAGAATAAAAAGGATTTTTATTAAAATTATTTCTTATGTGGATATCGTGATTTTAAAGAGAGTTTAAAATTAAAATTTCCTTTTATAGCTTTCTACAAAGATTAAGAGAAGAGATTAATCTCTTTCCTTATTTGTAGATTAAAGGATGATTTTAATTTTGGTAAAACTTTCCTTTTTTGAAATCATCTACGTGTTTAAAGAGAGTTTAAAATTTGAAATCTTTCCTATTTGTTGATTAAAGGTGGATTTTAAATTTTAAGAAAAATTCCTTTTAACCCCGTTACATGATTTAAAGAGAGTTTAAAATTAAATATTCTCTTTTATAAGTTTCTAGAGATTAAGAAAAGATTTGATATCTTTCCTTATTTGTAGATTAAAAGAGATTTTAATTTTTAGAGATAACTTTCTTTTTATCCACATGTTTAAAAGAAAGATTTTAATTTATTAAATTTCCTTTTTATAAACCAATCACGAAGGGATAAAATTATTGGAGAAATTTTTATAAATTTCTAGAAACAAATTAGGAAGTTTTAATTCTTGTTTAATTAAAACTCTCCTTGATTTGGGGAAATAAGTGACCGGCCATGTTATAATGAAAAGAAAAATTATTTTTAATTAAATAAAATTTTCCTTTTCATGGCAAAAGAATTAAGGAAGTTTTTATTTAAATTTCCTTATTTGCCAAGATCAAGGATTATAAAAGAGGGGGTAGAGGAGGCTTTATGGAAGAACAACTCTATTATTTTTCTCCCTCTTTTCTTCCTTGGTGTGGCCGGCCCTTCCCTTTCTCTTCTCTCCATCTTTGTGGCCGAAACCTTCTTTTCTCTTGGAGATCAAGTGATGGCCGGATCTTAGCTTGGAGAAGAAGGAGAGAAAGTTTGCATCCCTTGGAGCTTGGTTGGAGGAAAAGGATCTTCTTCCTTTGAAAGTCTTGCTTGGCCGAAACTTGAAGGAAAGAAGAAGAAGGTGGTTTGGTGGTTCTCGTCTCGGAAGATCGTTGCCCACACAACGTCTGAGATTAGAAGAGGAATACGGTAGAAGATCAAGAGGTCTTTCTAAAAGGTACAACTAGTATTTTTTTCCTTTCCGCATCATACTAGTTATTTTTGGAAATAATACCAAATACAAGAGGCATGCGATTCTAGTATTTCGAATTTATTTTCGATGTTGTGTTCTTTTTTTTTCTTTTCCTTGTGATTTGATTGTTCCTTTCGGTTAACCTAAAGTTATTTTAGGAAATTAAATATTAGCTTTCCTTAAAAGGTTTTATCTAGTCGGTGGTGGTTGCTCCCATATTCAAGAAGGCCATGTGCCTCGCCACGTCAGTACTGGGAACCAATTATGGAAATTAATATTTAATGGAATTAATAACTTAGGTGATTTGGATCGAACGTGTTAAGTTCCGCAGGAGATCCAAGTCAAAACCTAAAAGAACAAATAGATTAAACTTTGGATCAAACGTGTTAAGTTCCGCAGGCGATCCAAGTTTAATTTAAAAGAACACATGGTAGCTAGGAAAAGGTTCAGACCTTTGTAAAAAAATTTTGTACAGTGGAATCATTAGGTTTTCCGAGTAGCAACCAACAGAGAGACCGGGTCAGTGACAGACTGTACACCACTCCAGCTACCACTCTCTCGAGTGGCCGAGGGGACAGTTGCATAGTAGCTAACTAGCTACATCTGCGATGGGGGTCCCTGCTGCTCGTAACTCCAGCTACCACTACCCATGAGTGGTCGAGTGTGGCACGACAGGACAAGCGGCATCAACTCCAGCTACCACTCTCTCGAGTGGCCGAGGATGCGGCCCTGGTCAACGACTCTCTCGACCAAAGAAGTCGATCATTATCTACATGATATACCAATAAGTCGATAACAGTCTGAATATAAGCAAAAAAATTAGGTATGCTATTGTAAATGCTCAATATAGTACATAAATAAACAACAGTCAAAGCATACAAATATGGTATCTAATATCTGCTACTTATCATGGACAACAACAAGAGACTGTATAGATATGGAAATGATATCTCAAAGATCACGTGGAAGTATCAAGCGCAGGAAAAAAATAAGAGTGGAGTCAAGATAAAATAGTCCTTATCTAAAATAGTTCATGCACCAAGGTCAACGTACTAAAAGAAACAAAGAAAGAAGTACCCACCTTTAATATGTAGTCTGAATCAAATCACGTCCCGTTAAGTCAACCGTCTCAATCAACGCTCTGTATTAGTGCACGCAAATTAACTATCTTCATATAAATCAAATAACTAATACCAATTCTCAAACCATCAACCTATCTCGAAATGGATGCACGAAGCAACCAAACCTAAACTCTACAACCCTCTATGACATGACACGGCTTCCTGGACCTCTTCTAACCCAAACAAAGTTAGCTGAGAAATGCTTGCTGAATTCTCATTAAGTCTGCGAAACTTCTTAGATTCACTAAACTGTGTAGTAGTCTACAAACTCTACCATGGCACTACCAAAGGAAAAGGGTAAAATAATAATTTCCAATTCAAGAACCGTACAACTAAATATGAATATTACATGCAGTAGAGGCTCCTCCCAAAAAACCAGCGTCACCTATATTACCTTAGCTCTAACTTCGCAAGTAGCAACCAGAATACCAGAAACAAAATCCCATAACCGAACCGACACAATGGAGACAGTTAATGGTAGACATGATACTTTGCATACTTCAGGTCAACAAGATGCACTTACCAAAACCTAAATCAACCAAAATTAAGTATCTTACCTCAAACCCACCACGCACAACTAGGGCTTTGTTGCCGGAAAGGGTTAGCTGTTGGATAAACAAGAAAACTTCACAGCTTGAGATTGAGCAACAAAACCTACCACAATCTGGATTCACAGAAATCCAACTCACCTTTACCGACAGCTACCAAGAATGCCTCTGCTGTGGTGATGAACCTGAGTAGAGGGCAGCGGCAATGGAAGACTGGCTGGCGGCCGGTGTTTGCCGGGGCCACCGGGGCGACGCGAGCAGAAAGAGGAAGAAGAAATCGGCGTCAAGAACAACTAGGGCACAGGTGAGGGGTCGGTGCGGTGAGATCATGAGGAAGAGGCGAAGGCTCGGGAGTAGGTGGCTGCGGCGCGTCTTGGCGAAGAGGAAAAGAAGTTAGGGCACAACGGAGAGGGGAAGAGGATCGTCGGCTGTGGTGCCCGCGCGAGGAGGAGAGCAGGTTCGACGGAGGATTTGAGGAGAAGGGTTTGGTGAAGGAGGGGGTGACGTCTGTGGCTCGTCGCGTGAGGGGAAGAGGCTAGAGAGGGTGAGAGCTCGGGAAGAGAGAGGTCGGCTGGTACTCGCGTGGTGAAGGCTCAGGAAGAAAGGGTTTGGCGCCGTGTGGGGAGTTAGGGCACGGGAAATTTTCTTTTTATAACTTAGGGATTTTCCAATTAAACCCTAGATCCATTCCTCAATTAACTCCCACCTACGGGTATTCCAAACAGGCTCTTCTCGAGCCCAGTAATGCAATCCCCTTTGATTACGTCATACGCCCTCCAATTAAATCCCAGAAAATTTCTAAAAATTCCTAAAAATTCCATTAATATTTTTCATCCATTAAATCTTATTATTTAATTATTATTTGGGTGCGATATTTTATATTGACCATCTCCATAACTGGACGATTGCTCCAGCAATCTCCTTATATTGTCAAATATCAAAACTCAAATCCCAACTCAAGTTTGACTCAACTCAAGCTTAGTCAAACTGGTCAAACTTGACCTAGGGAAATTGCACCAACAGGCTCCTCTTCTTCTTCACTCTAAGATGTGGATGGTTCCACTTCCTCTTCCCTTGAAGATTGTATGACATTTTCTCATCTTCCTTCTCCTCCTCTAATGTTGAACACGTGTCAACATCCGATTGATCCTTCTCCTTTTAGACCATTGAGCCCTTCTCCTTGGGCTCCTCTACTCCTTGAAGTTTTGTAGAATTCTTCATGAAATGCAATGATCTTTTTCCAAAGATCACTTGCGATCTCGTAATTACCTACACTCAACAACACTTTAGGAGACAACAAATTTAATAGAATTTTTGTTACCTCCTTATTCGCCTTCGATTGCTCCCTTTGCTCCTCAGTCCAATATTGAGATCTGAGACGCTTCCCCTTCTTGTTCGTTGGAGTCTTGAATGGTTCTTCCAAAGCCATCCAATAGTTTCACTCCATTTGGAACCATGTCTACAACCGCATACTCCAATAACTAGAGTCTCAGTCGTACGAAGGTGGGATTCAGATATTCCATCCTAGTGATCCTTCCGACTCCATCTTCTTCTTCCTCTAGCCGCTCTTTTGGCGATTAGTCCAACAAAAGCTCACCTATCTCTGATACCACTTGTTGGGACCTTGACGTCAGCCAAGGGGGTGAATAACGTCTCACCCAAAATATCGCTTCCAATAATTATTAGTACTCACAACGGAATACAAAAATAAATACTAACAAGAGAAAGCAAACCTAACATGTTGATTTAACGTGGTTCGGAGATAGAGCTCCTACTCCACAGTTTTCCTTAAGGTGGACGATTTCACTCCATCGGTGGTTGATTCCCTAGAAAACCTCCGGCTAGCTCACGTAGCTCCTTGTGGGTGGAGAAACCTCACCACAACTCGCATAAGAACGCTTGGGATGCTAGGGCACTTGGAAGACTACTAATAGGGATTAACCACCTTTATTTCATCAACTTTGCCCATGCACCCCGAGCTCTATTAAATAGAATTTAGGAGGAAAACAGCAAGCTATTCCCGCCACCAGTCTACTGGTAAAAATACTAGTCGACTGGTCTTAAGTGAAATTTGACCGTTACAAGCCAACGACTCGATACCAGTTGACTGATGAAAGTATCAGTCGACTACTCCACATTGGTTGAGTGAACAGAGGTATTTTATTCGCTACCAGTCGACTGATAAAAATATCAGTCGACTGCTACAGTACTACAGTACTGTTGCAGTAATTACTATAGTACTTCTACAGTAAAACCCTAAACCTAGGATTTTAACCCCTCGAGTACATTCACTCAGCACTCGTCCTTGCCTAACCAACCTAGACCTAGCCTTCTAGCCTCTTCCATCAGCCTTGCGTCCCTTTGATGCTTCCTTATCCTTCATGTCTTGCCTTCAAGAGCTTCCTTCGGCTTTATCATCATTGCCAGGTCTTCCTTTGCCAAGAGATCGCGCCTCCTGAACTTCAACCTTTGCCAAGTCAGACTTAGACTTACGTTGCCAAGACTACATATTTGGACTTACACCGCCAAGACTCCTCTTGGACTTTCTCACACTTGGACTTTCTTTATTGTACCTATATCCTGCACATGCACAATGCATATCAAATACAATAATAAATCTAACTTAAATATTTGTCCAAATATTAAAACCTAGGGAACCTAGATTGCTCCAATAGCTTATGCAAGGCTATGTATAAGAAGCTATCTAGTTAAGAAAGTTCTTAAAACATTTGAAAATTGCTAAGGATAGTGGAAGTTCTGTTATAGTATACTGTGATAGTTAAGCTGCTATAGCTTTTTCTAAGGATCCCAAATATTACAACAAGGACAAACACATAACTATTAAATATAATTTTGTAAGGAATATTGTTGACAATAAAAAAAATAGTTCTTGAGTATATTTTTATATGTGGTATGCTTGTAGATCCTTTTATCAAGTCATTGACTAAAGAGTTATTTAAGGACATGTGAAGTCGTAGAGATTTCGTAAAATGTAACATATTGCAAAGACAATTAGATATATGAAAAGTCATAATCTATTCAATGTAAATATCTATGTTATATTTGGATAAAGTCTTGGTATGCATGTTGGCAGGTTGAGATTGATTCACTCATATGGACAATCATCTCTATTTTGTTAAGTACAAATAGAGATAATACTATTACTTAGGGATAATTAATGAAGTTGTGCACATAGACATACTTGTAAGTTGGAGTCGCCTTGATTATTGTATCAAAAGGAGATCATTTGTAAATTAATAATAATCAGAGTAAATACACCTACTATTTACTAAACTGCTAGAGGCTAGATTTGAATTCATGAGTTAAATACAGAATTAGACATTTGGAATATCCAGATCTAAAATTTATACGATATTGAAATTGAGAAAGACATACACTCTTTATTGGTAAATAGAAAAATATCATAGCATGTGATTCATACCATATGTGATATAGCGACAATAAAAGGTAGTAGGAGAATGAATCTCTGTCTCTCTACTATATGAGACCCTTTGAAATTATAAGTTAATCATAATTTTACCCTAATTAATTATTTAGCATCTATTTAAAGTTCTAATTAGTATTTGCTATTTTATCATGTATCATATTGGCTATGAATGATTCAGTCTATGAAATATAACTAGAAAAGCAACTGATTATAATGTATATATTCTAGCTAAAATAGAAGATTAAAATATATTTACATCTTTGGCATTTATTCACTGGTTAACCAATTATAATTTTTTATTGAGTACTTAAAATGTGATTGTGAATAGTTATATTGAATGAAAATATTGAACTTGCTCTCAACATAATTATCATTACGAGGGATTAAAAATATTCATATCGATGTAACTAATTTAATAAGGGGTAAAAGCAAGATATTGATGTATCTAAATCGTTTGATAGAACAACTAAGTTAAGTGTACTAATTTTTTTAGTAGTAATTGTTCAGTGTGCTTTACAAACCATTTTCCTAAAGTATGAATTGAATGCTCTTATATAGTCTTTGTGACTAAATAACCTTTATGAATTGACTTGGACGAATGAGAGATGTTGAATACTATGTTGGACATGTTCTATTACTGCATACTTTACCGAAAGAGTGTGCGTTGCTTGCCCACTCCTCTTCCTATATAATGTACCACATATTACCGAGAGAGTGGGCAAGTAAAGCCCACTCCTCTTCTATATAATCGTCTAAGGAAATCAGTGAAAGGAAGAGAAAAAGAGGTTTGTTCATTTTAGGACTTGGTTCAAGGATCAAGCGTGGAGGTTTATTCATTTTGGGATTTGGTTCAAGGATCAAGCGTGGAGATTCGTTATGACTTTCTCGCAGACAGTAAACTCTTCTCTTTGATTTCTTCTCCAGATTAAGATATGAGATTTAATGTTTTGTATAGTATGGTTTTCTCGCAGACACTAAACCCTTCTCATTAATTTCTTCTCAGAATAAGATATGAGATTTAATGTTTTGTATAGTATGATTTTCTCGCAGACACTTAACCCTTCTCATTAATTTCTTCTTAGAATAAGATATGAGATTTAATGTTTTGTATAGTATTTCTGTTCTATTCAACACATCCGACTTAATTTAAGATTTAGATGGAATATAATAATAAAAATAATATTATAGGATAAAAGGATAAATGTACACTGACTCAGCAATCAGATCTCTTTTATTAAAAAGTAAAGTGTGGTGCGATGATTCTCAATTAATTTTTATTTGTAAGACTGATTCAGGCGTGGCTTAGGCTGAGTAGTGCACGACTTGACACGAAGATGCCTATGGTAAATCAAAACCAAAATAGACTAGTATTATACTAGTCCAATATAGGACAATTAGAATCCTAATAAATCCTACTAAGATTCATGCGTCCTTCAATCCTCATGAAATTTCATACAACCCTTGAATTTTACTATTTTTTAGAAAATATACTATAATTTTAAAATTACCAAATATTCCTAAAATGTTGGCTCTTATGATTTATCTGTTTATTCATTAACATAAAACAATTGGACGAAGGCTGCCTAGCGCACGTTTCACGGGTTTCGTGTTAATGGTTAATGGCTAGATGTCATAGGATAATTTTTATCTTAAAAATTTTCTACGATGTGCTGCACCTTACTTGATTCAGCCTATAATTATACTACCGATGTGCTAGAGAATACATAAGGTAACGTACTAAACAAGCATCAACAAAAATAAGCCAACTTATAGGAAAGAGCTCCCAACTTTTTATATTAATACTAAAGGATTATAAATGATCTCTCTTGATAGATTGCTAATATATTCCTCTCATGTCCCTTTTCCATTGTCCAACCATGTTTATTAATAATTCACATGAAAAAGTTGACATGACAGTTACATGCAGTTGCATGTTAGTTTCCTCAACTACCATGCCACATGTCTCAAACTGCCATCTACATCATTTACTGTCTTGACATCATGTCAAAGGTCAGTATGCACCATTGTGCTTGCCCCATGGTTCTACTTCATGGGCTTGGTTCAAATAGTCACTTTGCTGCATCATCCTTCATGTTGCATTATATGCATGCACCCGTTGCATGTCATGACTCACATTTTTTGCAAATCATTCTTGGCCAAATGCTTAGATTTCACACGTCTAACCTTTGCATTTGATAGCCACTATCAAGTCAACCTCCCATTCAACTTATGCTTGAACAACCCTGCGCGCTATCATAAATCTATTTGTTGCTTGACATGCATTGTGCACATGCACAATATGCTGAATCCAAGAAGGAACTAATCCTTACACCAGCCATGCCATCAAATTAAGAGGCTAACACTAGGCGACAAATAATAAGATTTTAAGAATAGTGAAATAATTTTAAAATTACAAGGGTTATACTGAAAAATATGATTTCGGTAGTGAAATGAAACTTTCCTCTCTTTTCTTAACTAGGAATTTAGAAAAATTCAACGAGAACCGTCAAAGGCCGGAAACTGTCGTCGACTCGACAGCCCTGATATTCAAATGCTGACGTCTACTCCATCGTCGTTTTTGCTAACGAAGGCCGCTCGGTGCCTCATCGTTCCCTCTCTGGGAAGCCTCGCAAGGGTTCCTGCAGTCGAGATCCTTCTGAGGACGTTCCGCGCTCGACCAGTGCCCCTGATATGTTCCGGCGCAATAGAACAGGCGACGTCCGATCGGCCATGGGTATGGCAGGGTTTTCGGCCTCATCCTCCGACGGTTCTGTCCGAACCTTCCAGTTATCTCCTTCGAGCGTTCTTAAGATTCAGAAAGGGGACATTACCGTGTGGTCAGTGGACGGATCGACCGACGCGATCGTCAGTATCGAGAAACCCCCCTGATGCTTCTATATAAATTCATTGTTGTTCTTTTATTGCAGTGATGTTTGATTTCTTTTGTTCTCTTTTGTTATGAATTTATCCGCTAGGATAGTCTCGTTTAGGAAGATCTTTTGAGAGTTGTGTTGGATATTATCCCCTTGATGTGGACTTATTTGTAAGTTGTGTATATGAATGCGAACCAAACTTGTTTAAGTGATCTAACTTAAGGTTATTGAGTTTCGGATTATTGGATGTGAATTTAATGTGTAGAACCCTTTATCCTGATCTGTTATCATCTATGAGCTAATAACAAATCAGAGTGTCTATATAAGGGAGAGGTCCCTAAGGTGTTAAGGTATCTTGACATCTTCCTTCGTTCCCCATTAACGAAGATTTGCGGTGTCATCACCCTAATTCTCTTGGAAGGTCTCTCCTATTACTTCCACTTCATCTTTTTCCACAAGATCACTCAGACGACGCTAAAGACAAGGACCATGGCTTTTCAATCAGGCTTACAGTTGTATTTCCTATGTCAAGTTCTTATTCAGTTTCTAGAGATCATGTGGCTTAGGTTTTACAATCTCCATCAATTGGTATCAGAGCTAAGACTCTCTTTCTTTGATTTCATGGCAATACAGTTTAGGGCTTTCTTTGATTTGTTGTGTTCATGCTAGCATGTTTGATCGTCAAAATCATTTGCCTAGAAAACCTAGGAAAGACTTGATCTTATGTGTTGTTTGTGTATTTCACGAAGAACACAAAGAACAGTGATGGACTGTCGCCGTCTTGGGGAAGAACCGCCGCTGTCAAATTGTGATGGCTCAATCAATTGGCTTGGTTGGCCAATCGATTACCAAGTCTAAAATTGTGAACAAAACTGAGCCGAATCGATTACCCAATCGATTCAGTTGACATCAATGGATTGGTGAATTTCTCCAATCAATTAGCATGATTGGATTGAATTCGATGCTACCAATCGATTGACAATTTTTGTCAATCAATTAACAACCTTTAAATCACGATAAAATTGATTAGAATCGATCAGCCTAATCGATTGATGTCATCAATCGATTAAGATTTATTTCCAATCGATTAAAATTACCAATCGATTGGCAACTAAGTTGCCAATCGATTAATAGCTTTAAGTTGCTAAAGGATCAATTGTTAATCGGTTGGAATTTGTTTCCAATTGATTAACGGAATGTTTTCTACGTGAAACATTCACAATTTTTTCATACATGAGAATGATATTTAATGCCATCAATCGATTAGAATGGCTACAATCCATTAAGTGTTTCTTTCAAACGTGAAACAGTGCAATTCATGCATGAGAATATTAATTAAACGGCTTTAAACAATTATAGCAATTCATGTTGGAGAATATTAATTAAATGATATTAAACAATGATCATGTAGTCGCATACAGTATGCTTTTAAATCTATTGTGGTAATCGGTTGTCATATGATATCAATCAATTAATAAACCTAATTTTGAGCTATTAAGGTCGATTAAGTGATTATTTGTTCGATTAAAGTTCCTACGGTTTCTTGGGTCTATCTACACACATGCTATTAAATTGAACTAATGTGGCCCAAAGGAAGACATTTTAGGTAGGTTTAATATATTTTGTGTTGGTAGACGTATATCTATACTAAAAGTAATTGGTCTAAAGAAAAATTACTTTTATGTCAGATATATATTCAAGATAACCTACGACTATAAAACAAAATTTATTTTATTCCGATCATACACAAAATATGTTGGGATAAAGGAGACATTGCGTGAAAGATTAAAGTTATTGTAAGCTATGAATCAATTTATAACTCATATAAAGTGTCAAATTATGCACATAATGGATCAGCCCAAAGGAAGACTCATTATGTGACCAATTAAATTTTAAGTTATATTAGAGAGTACTGCTAACAAATTGTATTTTAGTCCATAGAGTAAAATGCCGTATTTGGTATCTCATAAATAGCTCACTTATATGCATTTAAAATTTTATTTTATTTGCATAATTTTACTCATGTTCTTGGCTTTAATTAAATCATAAACTTATATAATCTACACTTTTTTCATTTCAGTACAATCTATTACTGCCAGTATTAATAACATCCCTACACTAACGAGTTCGAATTTTGCTGAATGGAAAGAGTATGTTATCGTAGTCTTAGGCTGAATCGACTTAGATTATGCATTGAGACATGATCATCTCACACTCCTAACTAGTGCTACCACTATAGAGCAGAGGGTAGAATTTGAAGAATGGGAGCAATCAAATCGCATGTGTCCAAGTATCATAAGACTTTTCATTTCAGCACCAATTAAAGATTCAATAATCGAGGGAGAGGATGCTAGGAGTTTCCTTAGTCAATTAACAGACCATTTTATGGCTAATAAAAAGGTCGAGACTACTACACTTGTTTCAAAGTTGGTAACTATGCAGTATAAGGGCAAAGAAAACATAAGGGTGTACATTATGAAGATGCCCAATATCACCATAAGTATGAAAACACTTAAACTCAATATGTCTGAGTGTATGTTAGTGTTTTTCGTCTTGATATCTCTGCTTGCACGGTTCACTACTTTTAAGATTTTATATAATACTCAAAAGGAAAAGTAGACATTGAATGAGCTTATAGCTCATTGCGTGTAAAAGGAGGAGAGATTGAAGTGTGAGACACTTAGCATCTGATTCCCAAGGTTCGGGCAAGAAAAGAAAGGAAAAGCAAACTGCAGATTCTGGAGGTTTTGGCCATAAGAAGCAAAAGAAGCAGAGTTCACTTATTTTTTTCATAAGAAGAAAGATCATATGAAGAAAGACTGTCCAAGTACACCAACTAGTACACCAACTAGCCGGTAAAGAAGGGTAAATTTCTCACTCTTATTAGTTCAGAAGTCAATTTGACAATTGTACTCAATGATAGATATCGATGCTACTACTCACATAAGTGTCACTATATAGGACCAATTTCCGCTTGATGGTGAAAGATACATTTATACGGGGAATGGAAAAAGGGCTAAAGTCGAGTCGATTGGTGTTTTTAGGCTTTGTTTAGGAACTAATGTCTTTTTGAACTTGGAAAATACATGTATTATACTGTTTTTTCAACGGAATTTTATTTCAATTTCTTATTTGGATAAATCAGGTTATTCTTGTTCATTTAAAAATTAAATTTTTAGTATTTTTTTTAATTCAATGTTTGGTTGACAATGACTCCTTATTTGATAAGCTTTATAAATTAAACACCATAAGTCCTACAGTTGACAACGTGATTATGTATAGTATAGTTACAAAACGCAAATTGACTAATGAGAATTCACCAATATTGTGGCATAGACGTCTAAGACATATATCCAAACAACATAGAGTATGTTAAGGGGAAAATAACTAACAAAAGTAATAAGAAAGCAAATCGATTTAGTAATGTATTGGAACTAATACATACGAATATTTATGGACCATTCCTAAGGCATCTTGGAATGGTCAAATATATTTCACTAGCTTCATAGACGATTACTCTTGATTCGGCTATTTGTGCCTTATTCATGAGAAGTCGCAATGTTGGACATGTTCAAAATTTTCAAAATTGAAGTTGAAAATCAACTAGGTAAGAAAATTAAAGCTATCCAATCGACCGTGTAGGTGAATATTACAGTCGATATGATGGATCAGGTGAACAACATTCAGGATCTTTTGTGAACTACCTTGTTGAGTGTGAGATTATGCCTCAATATACCATGCTTGGTACATCTAGTCAGAATGGTATAGCTGAATGTCGTTGAACCCTAAAAGACACAGTGAGAAGTATGTGAGCCTTCACTTCTCTACCGGAGTCTTTATGAGGTGAGACACTCAAGACTACAGTTTATCTACTCAATAGAGTACCTAGTAAGGCAATAACTAAAACTCCATTCGAGAAGTGGACAGGTAGACAGCCTAGCATTAGGCATTACATGTCCAGGGAGTTGAGACTAGGTCTTATAGGCCTAACGAAAGGAAACTGAACTTAAGAACAGTCAAGAGGTATAAATTTTATGATCCATCTAAAAGATTCTTCTTTGAAATGGAAAACACTAAATTTATTGAGAATAATAAGAGTGATAAGGTCAAAGAAGTATCTTTTGAGGAAACTGTTAGCGATCCTCCTGTTGTCACTAATGGTGCGATTAGTAGCAGTATGATTTTCATACCGCACATTGTGGATATTGCACCTCCAGTGAGAGTAGTGAATCAAGATATTCCTGTATAATCTCCAATGCAAAGGAGCCTATCACTCAAATTAATGTATTGCCTCATATTGATGAGTAAGTACCTCAACCACCTCAAATTATGACTTCTCGTGATTATATTTATCTCCAAGAGCATGATTTGACATAGACTTGGAAAGTGATCCTGCATCTTTCCAAGAGGTCAAACAATGCTCTAACCCTGAAACCCTGAAAGGTGGATTAACGTCATGCAAGAAGAGTTGAAGTCTATGGCAAACAATGACGTTTGAGAACTTGTCGAATTGCTTGAAGGTTCAAAACCTGTTGGTTGTAAATGGATATTTAAAACAAAGTGGGGTTCAATGGGCAATGTCGAAAAGTATAAGGTTCGTCTTGTTGCCAAGGAATTCACTCCAAAAGAAGACATTTATTACAAGGAGACTTTCTCACTTGTGTCGACGAAAGACTCTTTTAGGATAATCATGACACTTGTAGCTTATTATGATTTAGAGTTATACTAAATGGATGTAAAGATTGCATTCCTTAATAGAGACATTGAAGAGTCTATATATATGGTTCAATCGGAGAACTTTGTGTCTCAGGACTCAAAACACCTAATATGTAGATTAAAGAAATCCATTTATGGTGATCAAGTGTATATATATCAAGTTCAATGGGAGCAAGTTTGTTATACTTGTCCTATATATGGATGACATTGCTTGCGAGCAATAATAAGGGTTTGCTGCATAAAACCAAGTCATTTCTATTTGGTATTTTTGAAATGAAAGATTTTGGTGAAGCATCATTTGTTTTAGACATACAGATCTATCGTGATCGTTCAACATTCATTCTTGGACTTTGCCTATATTGAAAAAGGTACTTTTAATAATGTATGACATGCAAAACTGTTCACTTGGTGACACACCTGTGTCTAAAGGTGATAAATTCAGTTTAAAGCAGTGCCCACAAGGGACGGAGCCACCCCAAAGGCTAGGGTGGGCTCTAGCCCAGGCTTATTTTTTTTTAAAGTTAGTAGTTAGTATGTATTGAGTTTTATTTTTTATTGGGCTTAAGCCCTAGGTAAATTATTTTGACCTTTAACTTATTACAATTTTTTAGCCGATTAATTTCTTTTAGCGCAATAAAACATAGGAAACTCAAATAATTGATTAGTTTTCTCTCTTTCTGTCCGTGCAATCTCAAAATTGATTGAGGGTTTTTGTTTCTCACGCCATATGTTTCATTTTGATAACAAGTGTGAGATGTAAAATGTGAACCAATTTGAAACCCAAAACCCTAGATCGCGGCTCCATTTCTACTGATTTGTTCTTTGATTTTTCAAGGTATTTGGTAATTTAATTTATTAGATCAATCAACCCAAGGTCAGTAGATTTTTTGGCTACGCCCTTAGTGTCTACATCTTGAACTTGAAATAAAAGAATTGGAACAATTTCCTTATGCATGGAAAGTCTCATGTATGCACAAGTTTCTACACAACCAAATATAACGTTTACAGTGGGGATGTCTATGTTAGTAACTTAGGACCGTCGCATTGAAAAGTAGTAAAGAGAGTGATGTGTTATTTGTAAAGAATTAAAGGGTGCATGTACACGTATTGGAGGTCAGATCACCTAGAGGTGATTGAATATTCAGATTTCAATTTTACTAGATGTTTGGATAACAAGAGGTCTACGGCTATATTTTCATACTTGTTAAAGGGGCTATATATTGGAAGAGTGTCAAGCAGACACTAGTAGTCACTTCTACTATAAAGGTAGAGTTGGTAGATGTCACGAAGCATCTCATCATGGGATTTGGTTGCGGAACTTTATCACAACGCTGCATACCATTGATGGAATTGATAGGCCATTAAGGATCAAATGTGATAATAAAGCCTCAAAATTGTATGCTAAGAACAACCGCAGTTTATCGAAGTGTAAGCATATCTACATCAAGTTTCTATCGGTTAAAGAAAGAGTTCAGAGTTGTCAGATAATGATCACCAAGGGCTTGGTGCCTAAGTGTTTCATGCACATGCTGTGGATATATGAATTATTCTAATAGAAGAAGAACTCATCTAGTGGGAATCTGTATTTATTTGTTGCTCTATGTCAATAAAGACAAATATTTTGTTTTGATTATTGTGCGTATTTGAAGTTCAAAACATTAATGGAAATTTTGTTTGTTAGACTTTCTGAAATAAGATATCATGATTTAACATTTAGTGTTTCTAAATATGATATAGATTCTATTTAGGAATTATAAGGTTTAGATCATGATTTGTTATTACAGTTTAACATAAGATATTTGCAAATATAATCAGTTTTTGGGTACTTAGGATCAATTGGAAATTGACATGTAATCATATTTCATGTAATTTCCACACTACATATCTACATCTTGAGCTATGTCATTAATGACATTGATATTGCGATTACTATTGAGGTTTGTTACATGCATATATAGTAGCTATGAACTCCTTAGTCCTATACCAATGAAGTTAATGGACCAGATTATTTACAGGGTATTATGTACCCATAAAGTTTGATATCACCTAAATTTTTACTTGTATTTTATATACAACTCGCAAACAGTCCAAGTGGGAGATTGTTGGATATTATCCCCTTTACGTGGACCTAGTTGTAAGTTGTGCATATGAATGCGAACCAAACCCGTTTAAGTGATCTAACTTAATTATTGAGTTTCAGGTTATTGGAGGTGAGTTTAATGTGTAGAACCCTTTTGCCTGACCCGTTATCATCTATGGGTTGATAACAAGTCGGAGTGCTAAGGGAGAGGCCCCCAAGGAGTTAAAGCATCTTAACATCTTCCTTCGTTCCCCATTAACAAAGGTTTGCGGTGCCGTCACCCTAATTCTCTTGCAAGGTTTCTCCTATTGCTTCCGCTTCATCTTCTTCCACAGGGATCACTCAGACGACACTAAAGACAAGGACCATTACTCTTCAATCAGATTCCTTGTCGTTGGTTTATGCTTTTATGTTGTTATGCCATGTTCTATGTTGAAACAAGATCCATGCTTATAGTTGTATTTCCTATGTCAAATTCTTATTTGGTTTCTAGAGATCATGCGGCTTAGGTTTTACAACTTCCATCAAGTTGGACTCGGTACCAGTTACGTGAGTCGTTTTCAGTATTGACTTCTGTATTTGTTTGGTTGCATGTGGCTGGATGTTGCAAGCCCATAGGTTTAGAGCCCAAATTTCTTTATGGGAAGATATTGTCATTTCCTAAATAAGACGTCTGAGATATTGCCACAATGAGACAAAGTAGAAACTGTATTCGGCCAGTCATGACTGTTTCCTAAGGAAATTATGATAGTGCACATCACCTCAAGATGAAAGACTGGCGTTTTCTAGCACAACCAAAAGCTGAGGTACTAGAAAACACCTTCGGTAGTTCGGTTTGTGGCTCCTGGCTGTTTTCATGGTCCATTCAGGTGGTTTTTACTGGTCAAAAACCTACTCGAGGAAGAAAACAGTGATATAAGGAAGGAGCTAAAATGTAAAACCAGTATATGATTACTATTATGAGTCTTATCATTCCACCTTTCATTCGACATTATCCTTCATTAAGTAGCAATATTCTCTAAAGTGGCCTGAAGCATCTCCTGAATGGTCTCTCATTTTTTCTAAGTTCCATTTTGAATTGGAAGCTTAGCCTAATCAACTAGAAATTCAGTAGTAATCCAACTACATTGTTTGATAGAATGCCAGGCACCTTTCACTAAATGGCTTAAAGTTGACTTGACTTCTTTTGCTGATACCTTAGGCATATATTATGGGAGATGAATTAAGAGTTTTCTTCGCTTCTCAACATGCCACATACCATAGCCCAATTAAATTCTCTTCCCATATTCACTAAGTGATTTCTTCTCTTCTCATAATGCACTAAGAAATCCCTTTTCATTGTAGATATATTCATTTTTTAAACCAAGTTAATGATTAACGAAGTTATTCATCTTCTATCTAATTTAATCTTACAATTACAATTTTGGGTTGATCTAAATAAATTATCTTGGTTTCAGTGAGTCAACTGAAAATACATGTAGGGCTAGAAATGAGGTAAACCGAACCATCATCAATGGGTTCACCAAGCTAAACTGGCTCGAGCCAACTCAAACTCAACCAAGCTCAAAAGTTTGTATTCAAAAATTGTTATTAGGATGCTTATACAACTCCAGCAGCACTTCTTAGACCAAGTGGCAAGCTCAACCAGAGCCAATCTCTTCATATAATTAAGCTTGATAGAGATGAAACTTAGCTTCTCTATGAATTTATCTAACATCCTATAAATAATTATAGATAAATAAACTTAGTTTCATCTTGTTTTATGTGTTAGAATATTATGGACCAACACTATAAGTTTTGTAACATACTTGATCAAAGATGATTTAGAATACTTTCGTGAAGATAACGGACACGAACTATGTTTTGTGAAGATTATTTAGAAAACTGAATAGGGTAACTAGCGGCCTCAAGAAACAAGCCATTAATGAATTGAACTTTGCTATATCATAGAGGAGAATTTATTTGATACAATCAAAGAGAAACTTTTGACTTTATTTGAGTCAAGATCAATGTTCTTCTTTTTGTAGTAGTAGTAGTAAAGTTCTGTTTACTTTATTTCTGTAGATTCATAAGCAACATTTAATGGATTTTTGCCAGATATAATAAGTTTTCTGTAATGCTATAATACTCAATAACGTTATAAGTAATGGGTATATTTCAGGTAAATACAACTAGCAAACTAATGCTTGGAGATGGTGGCGTGGATGAAGGTGTCTAAATTCTGTCACACAAATTAGTTTTTTGCTTTCTCTTTTTTCCTTTATTTGTTTTTCATTTTTGAAAACCTGACCTTTTTATCAGCTATACATAGAGCTGCTGGTCCAGAACTTCTCGAGGCATGTCGAAAGGTTCCAAAGGTCCAGAACTTCTCGAGGATTACAGTCCGCTGCCCTACAGGGGAAGCCAGAATCACTCCGTAGGTTCTTTTTCTGTGAAAGGCAATAGTGTTGTTGCATGCTGACCTTACCCTGTTTCTCACCACAAAATGATTTACATTGTGCGCAGAGCTTTCCGGTTGCCTGTTTCACATGTGATACACACTGTTGGGCCCATCTATTACAGTGATGAACATCCTGAGATTTCCCTTACTAATGCATACAGGTGGAGACAGCTTCCCATTAGCTTTTGATGGCTGTTCTTACTTAAGACATGCTCGTCAATGACCTTGGATAGAATTCGATTATCTTCATTCTCTTTTGCAGAAATAGCTTGACGCTTGCTAAGGAGAATAATGTTCAATACATTGCTTTTCCAGCTATATCTTGTGGTCTCTACAGGTATTTGTTCATTTATGCTTGAATATTTGAGTGACTTCTCATGTTTTCATTTTGATTTTTTTTGTTGTCTTGTTGAAGATATCCTTTCAAAGAGGCTTCCAGGATAGCTATATCAGTGGCAAAAGAGTTCCTTGGCTCCTTTAAAGAGGTAGATATGTTTTTTTCATACTCCCCTTTGAAATGGATTAGACTTGCTCTTTCCTATAAAAAATGGAAAAGATGAAAGATACGCTCTTATCATATACCTTATTGCTTTAGTTCATTAATCATCCATGTCTTTTCCATTGTATTAATTTGTTGTTTGTTTCTAATTCCGCTTTATATAGATGCCTTGAAGGTGTTAACAACTGACTTGGAATCTGACTATTTATTGGTATATAGGCATTTTGATGTTGTACTTGGTGCTAATTGATGATATTATTATGCTAATGGATAAGTGATGAGTCTAGACAGAATGAATTTGAACCTTGAATTATGGACTATGGAAACCAAAGGATTTAAACAAAGCAAGACTGAAATTAAATACACAAAATACAACATTACTAATGAGAATGAAAGTGTGAAGGGATAGCTAAGTTTTAGACATGGAAATTCTTGCGAGCAAGGGGTTTTAGAAAGCTTGAATTTATTGCCAACAAAGAGATATTGTTGAAGATGTTATTAATAAAACAAAAGTGGAATGGTTAAAATGGAATTTTGTTGAGGTCTTGTGCAATCGTAGTGTGCCCCTTACATTTACAGTACAATTTTATAAGGACATGGTAGATCAAACATATTCTATGAGCGTTGAACAATTAGAAAACTTCTATAGTAAATTACTATAATAACAATGAGATTACTAAAATGAATATTTGATATTAGAAAATAGATTTTAAAAAACATTTAGTGAAATTCATATGAACTAGATATCTCAAATACTGGCTAGGCTAGGGCAATACTTCTTGGGTAAGGGGATAGCATGCATCCATTTTGTGCCGCAGTGAGTTTTGTGCAGTTGAAATTCTCATCTTATGTGGATTAGGTTGCTCGCCTGCAGACCTTATTTCAGAGCCATAGTAGTGGTATAATTGGTCCCTTGGCTTCTCAATCAAGAATTCACATGAACATATCTTTGATAGAGTAAAGCACTTTCCTTGCAAAGTCTAAAACATTTAAACATGTGAAAAAATATAACCTTATGCAGAGTTTGATACTCAATTATTTTATTGTTGTAAGCATTTTGATATCACAAAGTATTCATCCCATCTTAAGGATATCCGTATTCCTTTTTCGTGTAAATTCAAAGTTATATTCTTCAATGCTTACATTGTGAGATGATGCTTCATTCTCTGACAAGCGTATTTCATAGAAATATTGAGGATCTTCACCTTAATCATCATGTCGATGTGTGCATGCAATTTATTTAAGTTAAATGATTTCCTGACAAAATTTCACTTGCAGATACATTTCGTGTTGTTCTCTGATAAGCTCTATGGTGTTTGGCTTAACACTGCCAATGCTGACACAGGGTTGCAATTGCTTGCCAAGAAAACGCTATCACTCTCCTCTAGCTTCGCTCCCGTTTCTGCCTCCAGGGATCGATGGCTTGGAGCAAGTCTCTGCCACGTCCAGACCCTCACCATCGCCGCCCTTCCGGACCTTCCCTATGACTATGGCGCCCTCGAGCCAACCATCAGCAGAGAGATCATGAAGATCCACCATCAGAAACACCATCAGATGTACATCACCAACTACAATAATGCTCTCGAGCAGCTTGATGCAGCAATCGCTAAGGGTGACGTATCGGCGGTCGTCCAGTTGCAGAGCACCATCAAGTTCAATGGAGGAGGTTTTGTTCTACCATGATTTCCATTTTTATTTTTTATCCTTTTTAATTTTTAAGATTTGAGATTGGATCATGACTTAATGGACGTCTTTAAACTTGTTTGGGCTTCATAGTCATTATTTTTTAGTTCGGTATGCAGCTACCTTTAGAAAGTCCTATTCCATCTCTGTTATGATTCCTCTGCGTATGTGGCTTAAGATTTAACAGTTATTATGATCTTGCAAGATGTTGATTCAGATGTCTTGTCCAAAAAATAACTTTTAGCTGGCAAAAACCTATTGCATTATTTTTATATGCCCATTCAGGCACCTGATAGTGTTGAGAGATAGTTGGTGATAAGATGAAGAAAATGGTTTCGTGATACTTAATCACATTGAGTGTTTCAACATGGTATCAAATTGCTTTCTTTTGCAGGTCATGTCAACCACACAATATTTTGGCAAAACCTGAAGCCGACGAATGTAATCAATAATCATTGGAACATCTTGTTTTTCATGTTCCCACAAATTTGATAATGGAATAAGCATGCAGGAAGGTGGAGGTGAGCCACCACACAGCACACTAGGTTGGGCAATCGACACAAACTTTGGTTCTTTGGAGGCTCTGATCCAGAAAATGAATGCAGAAGGTGCTGCTTTACAAGGTTCTGGGTGGGTGGTAAGTAGGATTACCCTCATAGAACATATTTGTTTGTTGTACAGTTACCCCTTGCTGATTCACTTTGACAATATGCATAACAGTGGCTAGCTTTGGATAAGAGCAATAAGAAACTCAGTGTTGAAACAACTGCAAATCAAGTAAGATATTTTTTTTTTGCCATCATTGTGAATATTCTTCTTACCTCGGCAGGTTTGGTTTCTGTTATGTTTTTTTTTTCCTGCTCACAACATCGTATTGGGTTTGCAGTCAACAAGTTCATCAAAGTAAAAGACTAGGCTAGTCTCTTTTAAATTATAATCAATAAAGCTCTGGAGTATCAAGTCATGGAAGCTATGTTGATGATTCACGGGATGACCAAATCTGCAAAATGCAAAGCTGTCTCGTACCTCTATGTTAAAAAATGTGTCCATTTAATTTTCAATGGAACTCTTGCAATATTTTGTCTGCTCTTTCCTTGACATCATTTAGCTATTTCCTTTATTGGAATAGCAGACCGCAGACAACCTGCATTTCAGTTCAAAGATGCATTTGTTTTTCATCTTACTTAAAATCTCCTTTTTCCTTATTGCATCCAATTAAACTGAATCGTTTTTAGTTTTCATTAGAAATCATAAATAGAATAAAATAACTAAAGGCTTTTCCCTTAACTAGGGCTCACAATTGGGAGCGTGTGCATGCCAGGTCCAGATTATATGATTTTCATGTGCAACATGGCCTTGGATTTATTCAATTAAGATAGTGTGCAATGCTACTAATGTTGTTTGGAACATTAAATGAAGAATTGTGGCTTGTACATTTGGGATATTAGGTAAAGCATATTTTGGAGATGCCTAACCACTACATGCAAAGAGATAGGGCTTATTGATGCAAGTCTGCCATGTGAGTACCAACTCAGCTACGCCCTAGGGGCAAAGAGATAGGGCTTATGAATATAAGTCTAATTGATGTTTGGATGTCATCTTTTTTGATATACGAGATTGGTAGGTTCCTATGCTAATAACCCAAATATGTAACTCTGATTTGTGCATGTATTGCATTGTTGGTTTATTGATTTAAAAGTGTAGATTTAGAAGATCCTTCAGCTAAATTCTACAAGGAAGGTTGTGTGGTCAAAATTACAATTCATAACTGGATATTTAGTCGATTCCAAAATGGATATGTCAGTAGATCAATTAGTTTGGCATGTTGGTATGTGTTTAATGTTCTCTTTGCATGTTCTTAATCTCTGGCCTGAAAATTATGTGTTAATTAGAGGCCATACTTGTGGAAGGAGGAGATTATCTCGGTGTGAGTAAACAAAGACACTTGTCACACCATCTAGTTCTTTTAACTTGGACTAGCAACACATGGCCTACATCTTTAGCATGCTTTATTGATTCCATATGTGCATTATGTTGGATTGCTGTTACATCACATAATTTTTTTTAACCCTTTGGTACATACTTCAATTCTCTGTCCATTCCTGTAGCACCTTTTTTTCCACAAAAAAAAAAAAAGACGTAGCTAATAGGTTTGAATGCTCTTTCCGTAGGATCCTCTAGTGACCAAAGGCGCAACCCTTGTTCCATTGCTTGGTATTGATGTGTGGGAACATGCGTACTACCTACAGGTAAAATACTAACCTCTTTTGCCATATGTTTACTGCATGAAACACCAATTTGTGGCATGCTTTGTATATTTGCATTCTAAAGAGGATATTGTGATTACACTCCTAGAATGATGCAAGCTCAAGAAATCACTTCAGAAAATCTGGAAGCATTCCCAGTTTATTTATTTATTTATTTTATTATTTTTTATTCTCGAGCCTAACAAACATGTATTGTGTTCACTATCTTATTCTCTTTTGTGCGTGCATTTAGTTCATATCATCATTTTAAGAGAAGCAAAATTTTCCCTTCCCTTTCATGCTTGTTTTAGCAAAACAGCCCTAGGCTTCTAGAACCCCTCAAAACCTTTTGATGGTCATTTCCACATGGTAGCTATCAGACAACTGAGGACAAATTTAAACTAATTTCATTTCAAAACATGTAAATTCTTGTAAGTCTGCCTCAATTGCCATGGTGCAGCTATGCACACTTTAAATTCTTGCCACATGACCTTGATTTTGTTACTTTAATACCACTTGATAGCCAAGTCAATTTCTCCTCATCTGACAACAAACATATCAATAACAACCTAAGTCTTATCCCACTAGTTGGGGTCATCTAACCACAAACACATATATCATCTAAATGACAAATTATAGAGAACTTTTATATCTTTTTGGGACTGAAATTACTGCCATGTGTTTAAAATATATTTTATATAGTAGCAGCAACTAGGATTAGAAGACAGTATAGAATTACATTGTCATGGAACAAATTATTAGAAAGGTCACAACTGCATCATTTATCATTCTCATGATACACTAATGACTCCATGTACATTTGAATCTGGTGACTTGAGACTATCGCATAATTTTGTGACCTAAATATCCCAAAATGTAACTAACCACATTTAGCACATGATTCAAATCGAACAGCCTTGTTCATACGTGTTGATAGTTATACAGATGGTTTTTTATTCAGCTTTGCAGTTATTGTTCAGCTGGAAACTTGATCACTTGAGCGTGTCTCTAGCAACTTTAATCAGAAAAAAATTGCAGACTGTCTTTTTTTTTAATTATTAACTTTGCTTTCAAGTTTCACTAAGGTGATGATTTGCTGCTATTGATCCATAGTAACTATCTGGTTTTGTGACTTGCTGCTTGCTGAACCTTGTTTCTGCTGTCTTACAGTACAAAAATGTGAGATCTGACTATCTTAAGAACATATGGAAAGTGATAAACTGGAAATACGCAAGCGAAGTGTACGACAAGGAGACTGCTTGATGATACTTATTGAACCCTGGATGATCCCTAGATGATTCATCCTAGACGTTTTTTCTGTTTGCTTTTCACCAAATAAAGACGACCTGTAGTCACCTGACATTCTCCTTTTGTTACCATGTATTGAATAAGCTAGGTCTTTCATTTTCTAGCACGTTCAACTAGCAAGAGATTATGTACTCTCTCTAGAACATAACGGGTATAGGTTGTGCAACGTGCTATACTGCTATTCTCTGCATGCTACTTTGACACAAAATCAGATATTGTTGTCAAACAATCAATAGAAGGAATATGTACGTGTGTTTAATTTTTTAATAGACATACCATTCTCCATGTTCTAGTGCTCTTGGAAGACTGTAAGTTACCTTAATTGATTTGTCCTACTATTCTGTGAACTTCTGTGCTAGTTTGACCTTTCTGAGTAGAAGCAAAATCTCATACACTGTTTACCTCATCAAGTAAAAGAAACAGAGACAACTCTCTGGTTCAGCATGTAATGGTAGAACGATGAGTTCATTCTATTCATCACTCATGCCAAAACCACTGATTTCCAAGGAAGCACTTGTGCAGGCAATCTAATTGATTCATGCTAGCTTTTGTTAAATCTCGTTCCGTGTCAGTCTCTGTGTTTTCATTTCACGTTCTAGTGAATAAAATTTAAAACAAATAATGTAATTCTCATGTTGGTCCTCAGATAACTGTTTCACTTCCTGGTAAATGTACCACTACATGAGAGTATCGAATTAATTTTTAAAAAAAAGGTTTTTCATAACAATTTTCCATACAGATTTTCATGAAAAGAGCCTGGTTGAGTTGCAAGGATGATTAGTTTGAAACTCTTCTTAATTGCAATGAATTAGCCTTCTCTTACACATGTTGGACACGCATCATCTTTTCAGTTTCTTAATTTATTTTTCTATTGTTATATAAATAACTATGAGATCGATCATACATATGACTTCTTTTTTTTTTATCAAATAGTACGCTATTAGGTGACTTTAGCATCTTTTTAGTATAATTTTTTTAGTAAGCACTAGTTAGATAGCAAATGGAGTCTGTTACTAGACTATTTTACTAGATGAGCCAAAAGTTAGATGTTCAAATAGGTTTAACTTTATATCTAATATCAGAACACTTTATAAATTATAATCAAAGATAATGAATTTTTAAATTCAAATTTTAACCTCTTTATTTTATCTCCTCATTTTCCATCCTTGTCAACTTCAGATAAGTAGCGAGGGGTAAGATTTTTTAAAAAAATCAAATATTCTTTTGAAAACTCTTCAAATATATATTAACTAAGAATATATAACCTTAGTTACTTGAAAAATACACTTTGCCCATTTACCATGCTCAGGAGGATTATGTCATCTCACTATACTATATTATACTAAAATGTGCTATACTTAACAAAAATAATAATTTAACACTTATGAAGAGCCTATTTATTTCAATTTGAATTCTTTTGTTATTATCTAGTTGATAATTGATAAATTATAAAAATCTCAATATGTTCCTTCGAATTTCTAACAATATTATGATTTTATTGTTTTTTTTCTTCCGAATCGGAAGTCAAATTTGCCGATGATCACTAGGGCGGTAAATGAATCAAGCGTTCGTGAATAAATTTAAGGGGTGTTTAGTTTAGGGGAATAAGAGTAGGGAATGAGAATAACAATCATTGATTGTGTTGATATTTGGATTATAGGAATGGAAATGCAAAAAAGGGAATGCATCCTTATAATTGGGTAATAACTCATTCCCATGTCTCCCCCCTTCAATAAGTCATTACCATATTTTCAACAATAAAAAAATTTCCTTATTCCAAAAATACCCTTGACCAAAAACTAAATTTTTTCCCCTTAAAATCAAATATCAAAATATATTTATTTAATTTTTCTTTCATATCACTTTCTCTCTCCTTGTTCTCTCTCAACATATTTTCTCTCTCCTCATTTTATCATCCGCTTTTTCTCTTCTTAATCTCTCTGATCACACTTTCCTTCCTCTTTTTTTCTCATTACACTTTCTTTCTTATCACACTTGCTCTCTCCTTAATTCTTCCATCACACTCTCTTCCTCTTTTTTCTCATCATACTTTTTCTCTCATCATACTTTCTCAATCCTCAATCTCTCACATCACACTCACACTCTCTATTTTCTTTTTTCTCATCACACTTTCTCTCTCATCATACTTTCTATCTCATCACACTTTCTCTCTCCTCAATCTCTCCCATCACATTCTCTCCCTTTTTTCTCAACACACTTTCTCTCTCATTATACTTTATCTCTCATCATACTTTCTCTCTCCTCAATATCTCCCATCACATTCTCTTTCATTTTTTTTCTCATCACACTTTCTCTCTCTTCACACTTTCTCTCTCCTCAATCTCTCTCATCATACTTTCTCTCTCATAATACTTTCTCTGTCCTCAATCTCTCCCATCACACACTCTCTCCTCTTTTTTTCTCATTACACTTTCTCTCTCTTCATCCTCTCTCATCATATTTTCATGCTCTCTCCCATCATACTCTCTTTCCTCATTTTCTCTCATCGTACTTTCTCTCTCTTCATTCTTTCCTATCACACTTTCTCTTTCATCATACTTTCTCTCTCATCATTCTTTCTCGTCATATTTTTCTTTCACATTTAACTTTCTCTCACATCTAATTTTTTCTCTTATTTTCCTTTAAGGGTAAAAATGAAAATTTTGATTGATTCCGATAGAAAATATTCAACTAGTCAAACATTGCTTTTAAAAGTGATATCCATGCCCATACCTATTCCCATTCCACAATACTATGATTTCCATTCCGATTCCTATTCCTAGGAACGAACCAAACACCCCCTTAGTGTTCGGCTTGGTAAGAACTTATTTATATCCGTTCAATATACATAAGATTAATTAAACAAAATAACTTGAACAGCTCGTTAAGCTAAATAAACAAGCTTGAACACATATGTGTTCAGTTCATTAACGTTCGTGAACAATGTTCACGAACAATGTTCACGAACCATATTCATTAATAAAACTCTTTTCAATATGCTAAATAAATAATAAAATAAAATAAATAAAATAAATAAATTTAAATTATTAAGCTCAATAATCAATCAAACAACTAAAAGTTTTAAACAATCAAACAAGTTTAAATTGAGAGCTTGATAACATCTAAATGAACCAAGC